>NW_028186539.1:21703-139195 GCF_003343005.1 Rhea americana
AAAAAAAAAAAAAAAGAAAAAAAGAAAAAAAAAGAAAGAAAAAGAAAGAAACACTCATTTTGCCATTCACAATCTGACTTGCACATCTAGCCCTCCTGTCTCTATTTGGAGGGAACAGCATTTACTGCACTTCAAAGGATTGCATGGTGGAAGGCACAGTCACTGCTTACCAAGCCAGCCTGCTGATGTAATGGCACAGACTAGTCAGACACCAAATACCTCATGCTGTCACCAGCATGAGCCTGATAGAGCAACTATGTATAATAAAGGTTAATTTCCTTGCTGCCTGTAACCTGTTCCTTGTCCCCTAGGGGGTTATTAATTGTGCAAGGCCTGAGAATTGTGGAAGAGCAGTCGGATGCTGGTGAAGGAAGTGCTGATCAGCGCAGGCTCCTCTCTGCCAACCTCCTCTTTCTCTGAGATTTCCACATGTGTGCGGTTGCAGCAAGTTGGTCAGCTTTTCATATAGCTCCCTTGTGCATGGTCATACATCCATCCAGGATCTGTAAGAACAGACTTTGCTCCACACAGCCCTATGGAAACTGAGGTTAGCTTTTGTCTAAGGTCTTCAGTGCAAGGAGCAGATCCTGAAAATGCAGAGAATGGTGTGACCAAAATACCCATTTGGCACAGACACGCTTCCCCTGGGCTTGGAGCTAACCGTGCCTCTTCACAGCATGCTTCTCTGGAAATAGGACAGTGGGGAACAGGCCTTATCCTGTGTGTTATGCTACATTCCTCACAGCATACTGTCATCCCCACAGGCTTTGCAGACACTCCAAAATTAGGTGTTTGAGGGGTTCAGGGAGAATAAACTGAGCTGTGGAAGCTGTTCCCCCACTGCCTTTTTGGCCTCAAAATGCTGGTGGCCAGTGCAAAACAGATGGGGAAGCTTGAAAGCACAAAATCCACAATGCCAGGATGGTGAGGACTCAACTCCCTTTTCAACTGTGTTTTGCAGGTATTGTGCAGACTGTGCAGATAATACAAGCACAAAAATAAGGTACCCTGGCTGCAGACCCTATGCAGGACTGGGGAGGGGTTACAGCAATGCAGTTCCACTGCTATAAAACGTGACTCAGTATCAACAATATTATGTGAGAGCTGCAAAGCCTACACAGAAAAAAAAAAAACAGAAATGTATAGGCAAAAAACATAGTATGAGCTCCAGACAGAGCAAATGTAAAACAGCATCAGCTGTCATGCCTACAATCTGAAAACCAGAAACAGAGAAAGGCTATGTTTTCAATGATATTGCATGTATGCTGGGAATGGGACATATCCAAAATTATGTCTTCACCCAAGAATTAGTAGCAGAAGCACCCTGAGATGAAGCAGTGGTGGGAAGGAAGCTGATGGGAAATGGGATTTTAGGGGACAAACACCTTTACGGACTGTACTCAGCTGTTTACGGACTCAAAGTTTCAGGGCTATACCTTCATATATAACATTTGAGACTATGAAGGTTTTTTTTGTCACTAGCCAGCTTCTGAAAGAAACAATCATCTTGCAATTAATTATTCAAGGTGGTAAACTCATGGATAGACATCCCAGTCTATGTTGCATAGACTCTTCACGTGTTTTGCTCAGGAGACTAGGCAACCTTCCCCAAGCAATTTATATTCATTAAATGCAATGCTGTAGCACTTCATGCCCAGCAAAGACTTATTCAGCCTCCTCTACTTTTTCCACAGCTATTATCAAATACTACCATTAAAAACATTGGAATCATCTGGCTGGGGAAACTAGGTACTTGTATTACCGGACACAGCACAAGATGGATGACCTGAAGACAGTAGCCTTTCACATCAGATCAGCATGGAAGCATGAGTGCATCACTATGACAAAATCGGATGGAGAGCTCAGAGTTCTTAGCCAGGACCAAACCACCCATCCCACTGACCCCCCCCATCTTCTCTGTGGCAGGCAAAATGTTATCTGTGTTACAAAACAGCTCCTAATGAAAAGAAAATCATTACTGTAATATTACTAGACTATATCCTTTCATCAATGAAATGACATCCCCTTGGGCACCCCAGTGTTATGCTTGAGAATTTTAACACTCTGATGGCCTACTTCAGGCTAAACAATGTAGAAGTGCAACTACCTTGAGGGCTCTCTTTCCAGGGTACGCCCAATAGTGGAAACAGCAAGCTACTGTTTCCCTTGTACCGTATATGTGCAGAAACCTACCAGGCACAAAAGCGAGCCATGCATGTCAAACAACAGAAGCAGAAGGATGACATTGCTTTATAGCCTGATCATTTCAAGGAGAAAAACAAAATAAAAACAAAACAAAACAAAAACAGAACAAAAAAACAGAAAAAAACAATGAATTACCAGACTTCCCAAATTCTCTGCGCAGCAAATTTGGGCAGAAACCTAGTCTTCCCCCAAAACCACCATCATGAGCATCTCAGATGAGCTGTACTACTCCTCCTTTTCTCCAGTATAGTGTATGTGATATCGTTGATGCAGACACAGCCATTGTCTTGCAGCGGCACACCAGAGGCTACGTAACCCTGGAGCACACACTAACATTTCTACAGCATGCTCTAATGCAGCACAAGCAGCTTTACAGTATCTCTCAGATGCACTACAAGACCATTGTTTTTATCACAGCACAGACTCCATGATGTTCATAAGTCATTGAGGCTACAGCCACTCCCCTCCCCCTGTTTGGTGACTACCTACAGGAGCTGACAGGCAAGGTGCTGCCAGACAGGAACGTCACCAAGTTTGTGGCATCATGACTCAAATCCTACAGATACCTGCAGTCTAGGGGAAAGTGTTGTTTAAAAGTTAAAGGTATCACTCTAAGCGTAACCAACAGAGAACAGATCAGTTCTGAAGCACTGAAGGATATTGTGTAAATTCTGTGGTGTAAATTCTGGTGGTGACACTCTTAAACTGTGATAGAGCAGCAGTAAATTATCAGGAATAAGAAGTTGCTGATAGAAACCAGGCCCTTTCAGAAGATGCAGACAGTGGATCTATGACAAAAAGGTACCAATTAAAAACATTAACAGTCTTACCTAGGGTTGTTGATCACAGGCACGCATAGGAAGCATCCCTTTTCGGTTATTGTGGCAGGGCCTAGCAGCTGTGGGAAATGGTCTTTTATAGAAAGTGTTTTGGAGAACCCCCACAGCCTTCTTTCTGCTATGCCTGGGAATATCCTGACATATTACAGTGGTTTGCAACCGTGCATTATCATCTGTCCCCTAAATATTCTTTTATCAAATCTGTGCAGGAACTTACCTGAAATTCTTAGTGATAATCACTTTCTTCTCTCTAATAATCGTATACGAGAGCCAGCCAAGCSTGAGCTAAGAGACTTCCTTGATTGTGAGGGACCTGCATAACGACATGCAAGCACTTTTGCTGGTGTCTGCTCACATCTGGATGGGGAAAACTGATGTTGGAGCTAATGAGACCTACAAATTCCTACGGATATTTCATGGCATCTTTCTTAGTACTACTGTTAGCAAGACTCTTTTCTATGTGCCAGGATGGCTCTGCTGTTGTTACCCTGGGCAGCTGGCTGCAAAATGGCTGTGGTCCAGTGTTGCTCTGCCTGCCTAACACCCAAATGGTCACACTGGAAAGACACAAACCAGCATCAGGCCAGCACACACAAAGAAGTAGTTGTAGCCAACCAGCCATAAAAGCAAAGAAATCGTGGAAAGAGATGAAGAAAAGGCAACAAGGCAGCAGACTCCACAAGGAAGTGTCTGAGGCCCTGGCCTGCTGAACAGACACTGGGATTCTTGATACTCCTGACCAAAACAGTGAGCAGGACTCAGTGTAGTACTGCGAGCAGCTCCATGCACTTCTCTCTAACAACCATGCTAATAATCTTCCTTTTACCCCCCACCTCCAGCTTACTTGGCATGCTATCTGGAAGGTGGGACAGCCACACTCTAGCAGGGCTGGATGTGAGCCCATAGCTCAGCATATGCAAGCTGTCACCTGCCCACCTAGCTGGCTCTCCCACGCATCTTTCCCAGCACAAGTCCAGATGCCTAAAGCAAGCAGAGACTCACAAAGCACACGGCTTCACACTAGCTCTTGCACATGGATGTGTATTTTAATAAAAATAATTCTGTCAATATACAGCAGAACGTTGATTTCTTTACCATATTTCCAGTAAATTTTAAATATACTCAGTTCTCAGTTAAAATTCACACACACACACCCTTTAAACTTTTCATGCGAAGCATTGGATAACTTAATTCACAAATACTAAGCTTAGACTGAACCAATGTGCACAATCTGTGTAATGTCCATTTAGCTGATATTGTACCAAAGAGGAGAAACCCTCCTTGAGAGGCAATGGAAAGTCTGGAGTGGCAGAAGGAGAACTGTTCTGTCACAGCTGAACTCTGGCCATTTCTTCAGGGCTGACTGGAAACCTGAAAAGACCTCACACCCCATGCTCCAGCTGATCATTTCATACCTGAGTTTTGAGCAACCAGCAGAAGAGAGTTAACTGCATTACAGGTAGATCCTTCAGTTTGCATTCAAGAGCTTCATGTGCCGATAGTTGCCTCCCCTGTCTGGACAGCCATGAAGAGCATGCACAAATAAGACTGAGAGACAAAATCCCAATCAAGTGCCTGAGCAGAGTCCTTAGTTTGAAAGAGTTGCAACATTCCGATTTGTGAAAAACACTGAAAAATCATCATTATCCCCAGAGCTGCTGCTAATTCTCCTTCTCAGAAGCGGAGTCTATGAGAAGCCCAGCCTATAAAAGCCCCTTTGCCTCTTCCTGGCTGCAGCTAAAGCCCTGCCATGGCAACGGATCTGAATTTCAGACACATGTGAAGTGACCAGAAAAGAGGTGTTTTCCTGTCAGAGCAAGGTCAAAAGAAGCAGAGGATTGCATGGCCACACCAGGAATGTTTCTGCTATGTATAGGATTTACATTTCCATCAAGACTGCTTAAGTAACAGCCTCCTGCTGACCATCTACCTCTTGGAAATAAAACAGTTGGCAGGAAACTAAGGTGCATGTGTGTGTCCTTCAAGCCTGGATGTACTCAGCTTGCTGAGCTCTGCTGCCGCTAAAGGCAGCAGGCTCTAAGCTCTGCTCACAGGATGCAGTGAGAAGGACAGACACATGTTCACTCTCCATCATCCTCTATCTCTTGTTGCATGGCAGGATGGTGGAGAACAGCTAGTGCTTCCTCTGGAAGAGGACCGAAGGCTCTCAACTGCTCCCTTTTTCTCCCCAAGTCCGTTTTAAAAATGCCGCAACACTCCTCCAGCTCTTTGTCCTACCACGGCAGATGGGCCGTTGCTACATTGCTTATGCACAATTTTTGGCTCAGAGTAAGAACCGCTGAAACACATTTTCTCTTTGTCATTCATTCTTCTGCGGTTGCAGTAGGGTCCCAGCAGAATACAGCGCAGGTCCTCCCATTATCCCTCAGCAGAAACATCTAGGGATAGAAGTGTACAGCTGGAGTCCCACCACTAACTTCCTACAGGAGACCTGCTCCCATCAGGATCCAGTACTCTCGTTGCTCTAACACAGATAGGCTGCAGGGTTTTAAGGAGGATGCCATTTCTGTGAATGGGAGACAGGGCAGACCAAAGCAACCTTCTCTACAATGTATTCTCTACTTTTCCCCATGCAAGGGCCCAACAATGCTAGTCTGCCTCGGCATCCTGCATACACATGACTACAGTAGAAAATAGAGGTGTCATCAGCTCCACGTGTCCTCACTGCACCACAGGACTGAAGCATGATGGACCTCTCTGCCTGCTGACCTGCAGGCAGTTGAGGACTGCACGTTGCTGCTTCATTTGAAAGAACTTCCTAATGCTGTATGGTGCAATGTGTAACTTCATGGCATTTCTGCACTGCTATATCCCCTGGGTATCATGCTTAGCTTTCTCAGTTGATGGCACGTTGGCAGAGGGAACTCTGGAATCTCCATTTAGGGAATGTGCTACATGAGTATTAAGAAAAACAGCTAACAAAGCACAGTAGTACCACAGCACTCCAACAAGGTTTGCTCTGCTGGGCAAAAACATGGTTCATTATGCCTGAAGCCTAAGGAGTAAAACGATAAATTTACTCCCCAGCAATAGCTGCTCTAGTTGTTCAAGAGAGTATCAGGAACACAGCTATTTAAAATCATGCAAAGTTGCATGATGCCTTAATAAGACTAAGTGCTAAACAAGGACATAGCTTGAGAACAGGTAAAGATGTGGCTGTAAAGAACCAGAAGGAACTGGAATAAGTAGGCAGATGGGAAAAACCTAGGTAGACACAACCACAATAACAGAGATACTCCCAAAGGGGCCAGTTTTTCATGCCAGGCACAACTGCATTGCCTGGTGTCCAAATCAGGTCGGTAGCAGCAGAGATCACGAAGACCAGCCTAGCGCTCTTGGCACCAGGCAGATAGAAATGGAAATAGGCAATAGCACCAAATAAATACACATCATTCATGTATCTGCAAGGAACCAGCTAGTGTTCTGGTAGACATGGGGGTATGGAGGGGAACAAGAGCAGCCACTGGATGGTCATCTCCCACTAGCTGGATGCAACTTACCTGTTCATTCTCGAAGCCCCTCTCCATTTTGCTGGCCACATGTAAAGGCTCAATTTCTAACCGGATTGTCAAAGAATGGCAGAAGTGTTGCAGCCAGTCCAGCTTCAGGCTGACAGGCTCCTGCACAATGATGATAGGTGCTCTTGTGGGATCATTGCACATAGGTCTGTCCCTTTAAGCTGGTACCACAGGAACAAGGCTGGAAAAACAGCTGGAACAAACTGAAACATTTGCTCTACACTCTAAGAATGTGCTGTTGACATAAGCCACAGAGCTGACTCCAGTGTCAGAGCAGCTCTAAACCAGTACCACACACTGCAGAAAATCATTTCTGGTGATTTACAGTAGTGGGAGAATACCAGGGTTGTGGGAGGCAAAGGAGTAAGAAGGGAGACCTAGTAGTAATAACAAGATTTCCCAAAACATTCTGGCTCTAAGAACATACCAAAGATTGCATGGGAAAAAAGAATGCTACCCTTCAAGCATGCAGGAAAGCCCTATTCAGAGTACAGTGAATTTGTGGCTTAAGTCTTGAAAGACCTTTTGTTACACACTTGCTAGAAAGGGACAACAGTATAGCAAAGAGGAACTACAGTCCACAAACCAAAATGAATCCAGCAGAGGGCATTAAGATATTCAGGGGCTGGAGAACAAGATGCATGAGGAGAGGTAGAGAGAATAGGGCTTGTTAAACCCAGAAGGGGGGGATCTAACTGCATATTCCACTTACCTAAAAGCAGAGGGAGGTTTAATACAGATGAGGCCAGACTGTTCTCAGAGGTGACACTGAAAGGACAAAAGGCAATGGGAACAGTTTGCAACCAGGAAAATTCTGACTAGATAAGAGGAAAAAAATGTTCCCTATGACAGTGGTGTAGCACTAGGACAGTGCTCAGAGTGCTGGTGGCATCTCCATCTTTGAGACTCAACTGGACAAGCCCTGGACAACCCAGTCTAGCTTCGAAGCTAGGACCCTGTTCTGGGCAGATGGTTGGACTGGAGACCTCCAGAGGACCCTTCCAACTAAATCTTTTGAGATTTAGTGAAGTACCATCCTTGAAGGACTTTCACAGAAGCTAGTACGTCTCTATGGAGAAAGACAATGGTTGCTTCTGTTGCAGGATAAACAGTGGCTCCCCAGCAACAATGAAAGGAGCAGCTAGCTCTTGGGGCTCCAGGATGGAGGTCGTTTGCTTCAGCAGCCTTGTAGAACAATATTTATCAACACCAGTAGCTTGGGAAGAGTGCAGATCCTGGAGAGAAGTTCTCAGACTTCATCCAATGGAGAAAGAGAGGCTCTTCAAGCAAAACTGATGCTTTCTCTCACCTGTACTCACTGCTCCTGAAGGGTAAAATTTGCTCCTGGTAACCTCAAAGCAACAACAGACCAGGTCCTTTTGAACACTGCCAATACAGTCTCCTCCCACACACTAAGCCTGGCAAGAGCTGTCCTGCACAGCCTTCTGCCTCAGTTCTGCCATTTTCCATGGCACAAGGCACCATACAGAGCACCAGCTACTCTAGCCCCACACATAACTGATCTACACAGGCCCCTTTGCATCTAAAATGCATTCAGTGTGGTGGTCAGCAATGCTGAAGTGTCACCAAGAGTACTTGGCAGATCATGTCAATCAGCTGTGGGTGACAGTTCCCTGCAGTGTTATGCATGCCTGGACATTCAGGGCTTCTTGCCTGCAGGTTAACCAGCAGGCAGCTAGAACACAACAGCTGCCAAGGGCCATTCCTTATGCAGTGAAGGCAATCGCAGAAGCAGCACGTTTTTTGCTGTTCAGGCATATACTGCTGAAACACAGCCAAGAAGTTGAGCATTCTGGAATGGCATTGCAAACTACATTCTCCCAAACTGCTTTCACCACATCCCTTCCTATTACTTTCCTGGTCTCTAGTGCAATGGGCACAATTCTCTCACTCTGCTGCTCCTCAGTTCACATCTTCAGCTTCCTTGCTATTCTAGTTCTGGACAACCTCTGCCAATATTGCTCAATACTTTCTTTTTCTGGGTCACAGAAATATTTATCCTAGCTATTCCAATGCCTCCAATTCCTGAACTGATCCCTTATCCCACTCAAAAGTTCTCCAAAATGTTACTATTGGTATGGCTGTTCTCATTCACTGCCTGTAGGAAAAATGCAAAACCATGTCCATAGGGATAACAACCTGGTGATATAATTCAGCTCCACAAAGCTGCCTCCACAGAACCACAGAAGGAGACTTTAACTCAGGCTTTAGGTCTGGAATTCCCAAAACACCATTCTCAAGGGGCTACTTAACAGTTAAGGTATGGGGCTGCAGAACAAAGCTCATGATGTGCCATGCTACAGATGCCCACCTTTCAAAGCAGGTTTCCACCAGGTTCCTGTGACATTTTACCCTTCTAAAAGGCTGTTGCTGCTACACAGAGCTGGAGGAAAGCAGGTAGAGTGACAGGTGTCTCAAGTATACATCTGGGTGTTCCCAGCACTCTGTAGGTTATAGCTTTGTGGTGATGACTCTGGTCATGTCATCAGCTGACAGCTGAGATCCTCTGAATGAGCGGATGATTACTCAGTTATGGCAGAGCTAGATGTTTAGCTGTTACAGCTGTAGCAATTGGTTTGCTCTGGTAAGGAGAGCCACAATTAGAAAGCCTCTTTTGGGACTGCACAACTAAAAAGGTTTCCTGGACTGTGAGTAGTTTGTGGCTGTTTTTTGGAAACTCCTCTTCTAGGATATGAAACCAGCACAGCAGGACAACTTATGTGTTAACTACATGTGACGAAAGTCTCATATCCAAGGCCACCAGCATTATATGCAGGGCCATAGCTGAGACCCATATCCCTCCACCACAAAGAGGGAAGCCAGACTATACCAAAGCTAGTCTTTGGTAGAAACCAAACAAGTATGTATGTGGCTTTACCAAAGGGCTGCTAAATGAAGTGATACTGTTTTATCCGAGTAGCCCCTCACAATCTCAGTCAGGCTCTTCTTAAGGTCTCTCTCGTTTATTCATCTGCTTCTGAGCAAATCATGAGGCACTTGGGAGTAACAAACCCAAAATCGATTTTATAGAAGGATTTCTTTAAATGTATTAAACCCCTGGTAAGGTCATGCTCCTATTCAGAATTAAAGACCTTAATTCAGTTTAGTTTTGTTCATTTTTAAAAGTGACTGCATCAAATCAAATTAAGTCTCAGCTGACACTGTAGTCAAACATAAAACACAAAAACCATCAGGGAGCAGCAAGGGACACTCACGGACTTTGAAATATAATCTGAGAAGAACCAAGTGCAAAATTTCATCTAGGAGTCAACACATTCAAGCCTATACCTACACATCCATGCTTACTGCAAACACATTTATCTTCCCCACACTGTCCACAATAAACAGCAGGAATATTTGTCAGGATCTAAGCACAACAAACAAAACAACTAGTGAAGTTGCAAGAATATTTGAAATCAAAGAACAAACAAGCAAGGGGCACAGAACAGTGACGTCATAGCAGAAAAGCCTTGGCACTCCCCAAAAAAACAGAATCAGGACTCCAGGTACAAGAGCCTACAAGAAGTCCACAGTATTAATGTGCGTTGATTGCAGCACTTGTGCCAGTTAGGAAGCCAGCCAAATTAAAAAAGAAAAACAAACCAGCCTAGTGCTCTTGCTTTGAGTACAAGAAGTGAAGAACATCACTGCTGATTAGTTTAGAGGGATCTGTTGCCACTAAGTAATGCATATTGTTAATGGCAGAAGGAGTGATGCAGCCCTGCAAAGTGCAATCATAAAGACTGTGGCCTCTCAGCATTAATCTGAATACAATATCAAGATGGTGTTCCACCACAGCAATAGGCTTCCTGAAAAGCCAGAGAGATCATCCCTTCATACATTTCTTGGCATGAGAGTAACCAGGTATCTAGGAGCATCTCTTAGTTATTTGTAGCAAAGCAGAAACTAAAACAAAAACAATTGCTCTACAACAGTCAGCACTGCTTTTCTAAGAGACCAAGTGGGCATAAGTATATGACAGAGAACAGACTTGGCTTCAAGGAAGCACAAATTATCACAGAATAGGAGCAAAAAAACCAAAGAAAACTCAGAAGAGATAAAGATGAAAGAGAGGTTTGACTGCAGACAGACAGGAGCAAGCTAATGACGACCAACAGTACAAGTAGCCAAATGTGAAAGGCAAAACTCAGATACTAGAGTATTTCCAACCTAAGTACCCATAATCAGCCCATTAGTGCGCTCTAAGTCTTGTGTTGAGAAATGCAGAACTTAAAGCAATAATACCCAGCAGGGGAAGTTTACATGCTGCCTCAGTTTCAGCAACAGCCCTGGGAACGCTATTGAGAACTGGTTATACATTAGGCAGCAGTGATAGGCTCAGCAATAGAGGCTCCATAAAGAACACTCGTCCATCAAGTTAAAGTGCCTGTGCAGTTGCAGTAAGATAAGGACTCCAGGTTTTGGTATTATTCCTCATGGTGTGAACCAGCAGAGTTGAAAATAAGTAGAGGAGCTTTCAGGCACAAAAGCTCATCCCTAGAACTGAAACAAAAGCAGCAGATTGCAAGGTTAAATTCTGTTTAGTGTCATCCTCTACTTCTATCCAAGCCTAGGAGGAGGGATTTGGTACTCAGAGTTGCATTTGTCTGTTTCAGCTATACCTTCCACCACAAACCTCATGCTGCCTGCTTCCTTAGACCATTCTAGTTCCAGAACTGCCTCTACACATCATATACCTTCACCAAAAGATAGCAATAGGCATTTCCCACCACCTCCAACACCATCTGCACATTCACAGCCATGGCCATTTGCCTCCAGCACTGTCACAAACAGTCCAATTCTACAGTGCAGGAGAAAACTGTCCCCCTGCTGCGCCTTTATTTTAAAACTTATGTTTCAGCTGCAAATGAAGTCTGCAAATGAAGAAAATCTTTAAAAATCTGGGCGACTGTTGAGAGGTATCCTGAAGCTTTCCTGCACAACTACAGTTTTGTTCCCACTGGTCACCACGCTTGTCACAGAGAGGTACAGGACAAGCCACACACCACCAAGTTCATTTGCTGCTTGGAGTCTTGGCAGAGGCTATCCTCCCTTTCAAGAACAAATCTCAATACAATCTTGTTGCTTTATTTCCAAAAAACAAAGTTAAGAACAGTAGTAAAAAGACATGTTAGGTTTGAGGTCCCCTGCATCCTCCCAACAGCTACAGATGTAAAATTCCTTTGGTGCAACAGTATGATTCCTCTTGTGCAGCCACATCCATCCTTAAGTCTCATAATAGTACAAGCTGCAGGATGCAAAGTGTACAGTCCTGATATACAGCCTCATCAGTTACAAGTACTTATAAGCAGTTTGAATACAAAAACCTTAGCATAACTTTAATGAGTCCCCGGGCCTGATACATACAACATTGATGATTCATTAGTCTGTTGCACTTTGAGGTTACCCACCCATACACCCTTGCCAGTCACTTTTGGACCTGAAACTGAAATCATTATCTTAAGAATCCTTACAAAAACATTGCTGCTCCCTCCTGAATGTATCAGATCTTACAAAGCTAGTACCTACCCTGACCCACAGCCTGACCTTAGCATTTGTGACCTCCAAGGAAAGAGTACAGTTCAGACCAGTGTTTTCAAGAGACTTCTATAATTGAGAGGTGCCCATTTAGGTCAGTGTTACATGGGGGGGACTAGCAAATACTATTACTGAGTCCTAGTGAAAGAGCCCTCCTATAGACAGGAGAGAAGTATTTGTGGCTTAACACAAAAACTGACAACCCAGTCTGGCAGCACCCATGACTGTTTCTTACAGGCTAACATGACCTGCTCCTACCAATACAGCGGTAGATGATTTCCAGTTAGTCAGCCCTGCCCTTCAGCTGATGTGAGACCTTGATCTACCCCCTTTTTAGAGGGCATGACATGCTTTAACATTGTAGCCGTTAATAAGGACTACACAAGCAATGTCAAGATTTCTCCCACATGCAAAGTTTTGAGAGTCCTGTGCTCTTAGCGAGGCTTGTACCTTGAAAGACCAAGCTCCTCCAATTCCCATCACTAGCACGACAGGACACAACTCACCAGGTCTCCTGGGGTGACGTATGATGTGTGTGGCTGAAACTGGGGCTGTGGGCAATAAATACATCCATGACCTTGTGGAGGTGGAAGAGACCTTTTTAATAAACAGGATTCAAATAAAAAAAAAAAAATCCCTCCAATCTGCCACTGCAAGAACAGTTCAGGCAACTAGTACAGAAGATGCTGTATGTGCACAGATGGAGGGAGAAGGGAAGAAAAGAACAAGCTGTCACCAACTTGATAAGCTTCCTCAGTGTATCAGCAGAAACCAGCTCAGCAAACTCTCCAGATAAAATACTGGTGGATCCATCATAAACAACTCAAATCAAAATAAAGAGAAATCCCTACATCGGAAGCGCTATATTAGAATAATCAGCAAAATACTGAATGCTGCTGGAGCCACAGCAATAGCAGGGAGACAGATAAAATCTGCCAGTTACTCCTGGGGTCAGGAACAGCTATGTAGTGAGGAAACAACTCAATCCTTTCACAGGCTCTGTGTGTGTGTGTGCGCATATGCACATGCATGCTGGAGGAGCTGTTCGTGGCCAGGGAGGTCAGGCTGTAGACGAGATGGTGTTGTAGTGGCAGCAACGGAGGGTGAAGGGCAGCACTCAGGGATGTCAACTCCATCTTGCTCTGGTGGCTAGTGCAAATAGTCATCTACTCTGGCAAAGGAGCAGGAGCCCAAGCCCACACGAGCCATGAGCCGCAAGCATTCTGAGGCCTGGCCCAGGGCAAGCATCAGTGGGGGCTGCTTTGGCAGGTTCTGAGATTCTGTGGGGGCAAAAAAAAAGAGATCTGTTTAGAAGAGGCACCTTGGCTGCATGGCTGCTCATTAGCACATGGGTCCCTCTACATCCCACATGGGCACCAAGCAGAGCATCCCCACCAGGATGCACTGGTTCTGGAGGAAAGTTATTCCTGAGTAAAGCTGGGCACACTGATGCTCCTCCACAAACCCTACACAGGCTTGCCCACCCAGGAAATGTCCCACCTGGGGTCACAGCTCAATAGGATCTTTGAAAAGAGTTACTGTGGGGGCCAGAACAAGAAAAAAGCAATGCAGCTTCTGCTGCCTCAGTGTCTGAAAGAAAATCCTCCAAGTCTGAGAGAACAGAACATAGAAGAGGAAGGAAAGACAGGAGTACTTGGCCCCAAGTACTGAAGTTGCCTCTCCCTCTCCCATTTGTCCAGGTCTAGGCTATAGTCCAAGATCCAGAAAACTCTATGGTCACAGCTTCTTTTCAACTTCATGTTTGCTACACATCCTCAGATGAGCTAGTCGAGGCACCTCGTGATCTGTGTGACAAAGCATGTCCAGACACCAAATCCAGCCACCAGCCACCCTGCAGGACAGCTGGCCATGCTGACCATCAGGAAAAGGAACACTCCTCCCTAAATCATATCATTTCTACTCCTTTATTAATACAGAGCACGAATCTTCACAGATTTGCTCATCAAGCTCTTCCTTCCCCCAGAGGACAAACTCTAACTCTCCTTCTTGCACACTCAATATGAGACACACAAATCCACCAGAAAAGATGTCATTCAAACATGGGTTTATGAGACAAAGAAGCTGACAAGTAGAGAGTGTTTGGCCAGCTGTGGGTGGATTGAGCTAAACACAGCTGGGAAATGTCCTGTGAAGTCACATGAGCAATGATAGGACATGGGCAGGGTCTGGGGACAGGACCCATGGGACTGCCTGGAAAGAAACAATCCCTTTCTTGCAGCCTGGTGTAGGTCATAATCTTATTATTAATATACTCATTTTTCCACCAAGGGCTTTTCTACAGCTGCTGAAGATGGCAGGAGGGTCAGCAATAACATAGAGCTCATTGATCACAAGAATAAAACTTCCATTGGGGGAAAACTGCTGCTTTTAGTACACCAGGCTCCATGTAGGAGAGTAATGACAAAAGCTGTTTTGTCAAACACCATGCTTGTCATAAGTAAAATGGAAGAGCAGGCATAAACAGCCAACTCTGACAATACCGAAGAGGGCAAGGGACTGCTCAAACTTGTATCCAACCATGGCCCATCTAGCTACACAAAGAACAAAGCTCATCAGAAAAAGAGCAGCTGTCTCACTAGCTGAAGAAAACCACACTATAGACGGTTTTCAACACAGAGCAGGGTCCTCTCAACACAATTAAAACCAGAAGGGAAAGAGCAACATGGCTGGATTATCAACACAGTGCTGGTTCCAACATGGAACACTAGCAGCAATGCTCTGAGCTCCAACAGACATACCACATGATGGAAATGTGCAAAGACTAGGCTGGAAGGGAAGACAGACCCTACATAACGTTTAACTCTGCATAATCAGAAAGAGCTCGAAGTAACTGGAATTCATGTCCTCCTCTGCTTTAGGGCCAACACTACAGAAAACCTACTTCACTTATGAGCCACTACAATAGAGCAACTGCATTCCTTATCAGAGAGCAGGAAGATGTCAGGACAGCTCTCTGCCAACTCAAGCAACCTAGAAAGAGGCCTTGCTCACATCAGCAAACTGATTCAGATGGATTCAAAGCAAGAAGGAAGAGGAGCAGAAAATGCATTGAGGAAATCTTGGCTTCTTCAGTAAGCATAGGATGAAACTGCTGAGCAGAATCCTCAGAAACAGCACTGAGGAAGAGTCAAGGAAGGGAGCCAAAAAGAGATCAGATCAGGAGCATTTGTTCTGTAGAGGCTTCCCTCCAGCCTGTCTTCCTACATCACTACCCTCCTGGCTGTTTCAGTCCCCAACAATTGAAAGAGAGGCAAAAGCTAAAGACAAATATTTCCAAAGTTTTCATAATACTCAAAGGCTTGCCTGCCACAGGACAGCCTCTGAGAGCTGGTATGTCCCGTACGTAGCACTCGCATAGAAGCCAGATCTTACCCAATATAGCACTATTAAGAGCAGCACACACAGGTTCCCTCTGTATTGGGTCCAGCTGTTGACCAACAGGGCAGTTCCAAGGATCAGAGTAAGCTAACAAGCTAAATGCATCCTGTGAGAGAGAACAAAAAGGCACAGTAAGGTCACATATGATGCAAATACACAGAAAAAACACCAGATCTGTCAGCCAAGGCACCTCCTGCAATCACCAAGGTGACAGGTGCCTATCTTCTGAAAAGAAATGGCCCTTTTCCTCTTGGCAGCATCTGCCCACTAGGTCATCAAGAGAGTGGATCAAGAGAGTGTCCTCTCTACCTCGCAAGAGAGTCAGGACAGGAAAGCAGATGGAATTTCACCTGGAGAGAAGCACACAGTTGCCTCAAGAAGGCAGGCAGGAGCTGCACTTCCTCTCTCCTGCTGGTCTAGATGCTTCATGTTAACTCAGTTTGACCTCCTAATTCCCACACTGGCTCCCTCCTCTTCTCCAGATGCATTAGTAGGCACCACCTATAGGTCTACAAGGGAAGCTACAACTCCAGTCTTAGCCCAGAGAACTGCTGTGATGCAGCCTATAGCTCACTTACCTGAAGCATCTTTTTGTGCATTGTATTCTTCCCATATTCTCTGCAAAGCTGCTCGCTCAGCGTCTGCAGCTCCCGTCCAAACTGGATCATTCGTTCTGTGGCAGCATGGTTCCCTCCACAAAGTTGTCTCTGAGGGCAGTTGTCTTCTAGAGGAAAGACAGTAGAGAATTGTCTCTCATTCCCCACCTTTGCTCACTCTGTGTCATGCTGCTCTATTCCTAGCCACAAATTGCTCCCCCTTCATGAGCAGACAGGTGCTCCTTGTTCTAAATTCATGCATTTATGCAAGTGGAAGTTTTGGGGTTTTTTTTAAGTCATGCACCACAAGAGCCAGAAGGGTTTTTTTATGGCATCTGTTTGGTACATGGCAAAACTTGAACTCAGTTTGTTTAATGGTCAAGGACTGTCCTCAAATCAAATCTTCTAATAAAGTCACTGGAGGTTGCTACTCTAGCTCTGTTGCCTTTATATGTGTGTAATACAGCACATACAACACCCAAATCCCTGGTCTAACAAATGCTGGACTCTAAAAACTTTCTGCCCTAGATACCCACAATACCAGCTTCCCAGTGTCAGCTAGCCACAGGACCCATCAGAAGTGGACAAATTCCCAGTTTCAGAGGGAGTGCAACTGAGATATCCTCTCCCTCTCAGCTAAAGTACTCACAAACAGGACAGTCATAGATGACTGTGATTGGACCACACTGTGTTGGGGACATTTTGAAATGGGGAATCAGACAGCTTTTCATAGCTTAATTCTTTTCCTCTGCTGGTAGAACCACCAAGACTACTCTGGGCTGGAATTCATGACCAGTACTAAACAAACCTTTGACTCCTGTTGATTCCCCTGTTCCACAACAACATCAGAGCTTCTCTGAGACTACAAAAATCCAAATCTAGTTTTAATTCTAAGACAGATTCACGTTCCCTGTGAGTTAGATATCTTGAGAACTTCATTCACCGGGGCTGTGAAAGAGACCCAAAAGGTCCCCTTCCTACAATCCAATCATATCTTTAATTCCTGATACCAGCTCTTTCTATTACCCTTTACCCCTTCAACTTTCTGTGCAACAGGCAACAGAGATCCTGCCTGTTAGGCCCTACCCATGCTGGATTCATCTGTCTGTAGGATTTCTTCATGTTTGTAGGTGCCATTCATTATCCTGGTGGATGAGTTTTCCAGGACTCCATTGGGGTAATGCTCAGCCTCCATTTCCATCTCACTGTCACTGAGGTAAAAGAAGGAAAGAAAGGCCAGATATCTAAATTAGAAAGGAAAGAAACGAAGAGCTCAGATGACAGATGATGCCCAGCAATAGACAGTAAACCAAATCAGGTGCCAGACAGATTGCAGAGAACAAGATAGTCTAACTCAGTATAGCAAAAATTGTTGCAGACTTCAGGAGGCACCTTATGAAACAGGTTTCTATTCTGAAAATGCATATCATAATGACAAGTGCAGAGTGCTTATAAACTTTCATTTCAGGAAGCAGTCACCTCTGGAGCAGTGAATAGCAGCCAGACAACAGATAACATACTAAACAAACAGGAGAGAAATCTTGGCTGAAGATAGCATGATAAGCCATCAACCCTTACAAAAAGGGCAACACAGAACATATAAGGATTCTAGGTTTAAATATTGAAGACAGTTATCTGCATGAGATTGCTGATTAACTCAGAAAACTGAATGATGAGACAATCTTGCTATAACTTGGGCTCCACATTTCAAAAACACTCAGCATAAATCCAGCATTACCAGATGATTCTGGAAGGCAGTTCGTTGAGCCCAAACAGGTGTTTCTCACTCAGTTACATGCAGTATGCCTCTTGGGAGATCAAGATAGAGACTACAAACTGTCCTGCAAACTGTTCAGTGCAATACAGAAAGAGCAAATGCCAGCTGCAACTAGCAAGAGACCCTACTAATTACAAAGATTTCCTCTGCTCCAGTTAGTCCCCAGACAGCTCTGCAATAGCAACCTGAAAAGTGAGCCCAAAGGGAGCTCGGTTCTCATCACTTCTTCATATACTCCACACTCCAGTAAATGCAGCAGTAATTATCCTCTGCTCTCCTTGGACTGCCTACAGCTTCTTGGAGAAGAGAGGCTAAGTCTGATCTGCTGTCACAAATATGCAACAAATTACCACTGGTTCAGAAGCTCACCTCAATAGAGGTAGTCCAGGAAAAACACTCAAGAAGAGGACAATTCTCAAATCCTGTAATCACTTGAGCAGTTCCTTCACCTTCTAAAGGGCAGGTGAGCTAAACATCAGCATAACCCACCAGCTGCTGCATCAGCAACACAAACAGACAGAGCTCCTGGGCAAACCATCGTGTGGGGAACTGATGGCATCAGTTCAATAGGACAGCTTGGTGTTTGAACCAAGAGCATCCTTATTATTCCTTATGAGATAGCCTCCACAGCCCAAGCCAGAACAGGGAACAGAGACAGACCTGTCTCCGCTTGGAGCRGGGACCTTGTAGTGACAAAGTATTACTCTGCTGTTCAGAAAAGCAGGGAAGATGCCCTGATGGCTTTTCAAAAAGCAGACTGAGTTGTTTCCCACCATTTCACCCACTTCAGGTATCAACAAAGAAAGTAAAAAAATACCTGGTTTCTTGGTTACTCGTACTACTATGCTGCTGAGATTTGGTAGAATCTGTAGAATTGGACTCAGAGTAGTTCACAGATGAGGGGGAAGATGAAGAGGAAGATGAAGACGATGAACTCAGTGCTGGGTATTTACTACAGCTCTGTTTGATTTTTGTGGACAAGACTCCATTGCTACAGGTTGGACTATCTGCTCCTAAAAGCCAAGAAGGAAGGGAAAAATGAGACCAGACCGACTATATCACTCTACTGTGAAGTCAGCAATTTAGCAAGAGAAGACAGCCCCAAAGGAAGCAAAGTAAGACTGCAGATCTTAATTTAAGATTCATCCTTATTCAATTTAATGGGATTCATGTAACCCATAGTGCACCAGCAACATCTGAGCTTAAGCAAGCATAAGAAATTGATAAGAGATCAGCAGAACCAGCTCAGAAAAACACAGAACTCATTGCTGAAATACGAAGTGCGAATCTCATGTTTACAAACTCTTTTCTTCTCTCATAAACCCAAGTTTTCCTCCTTACAATGAAACTGCAAAAGGAGAAAACTGGGCCACAAGGAGGACACTAAAAGCAGAAGAACTTTCCAGGCCTTTCACAACTCACCTTACATTAGGGATACACTTGATTTACACAGTACTCAGCAGTTAACAACAATTCTTTTAAAATCACAGGCTGACCCTGTGATTCAGCAGTAACCAACATCACTGAAAGGCAAGTCAGCCTTGAAATCTGATCTAATCCCACATGCAACATGTACCTATCAAGCTATGGAATTCCCTGCCACAGGACACAAAATAAACTTTTGGTAGTTACTGCATGTTTTGTACAGATTCAAAAACGGCTAGCTAAATTTACATAGGCTACTAAAAGCCAAGACAACTGCCAATCACTAGAAGCTCGAAGAATATTTTGGAAAAACATCACTAATGGCCTGCCCTGATCCTTAGGTAACCAATATTGAGTACAGGATACTACACTAGATGATCCAACCTGGCACAGCTGTTTCTCCAGGACTGACAGTGTTAGATTCAAGTTCATCAGCTGATTCCACAGTTAGATTTATAGCTTGGGAATTTATTCATATTTTTATCATTGCAAAACACAACACACTCACACAACACGTCATTTTGTATATTTCAATGACAGAAAAAAACATGCAGCAGATTGCGCACAACAGCCCTGTTTATTCTTTGAAACATCGACTGAAGAAAATATCGTTATCTCGAAAGCACAAAGTTCTGACAGGGAGAGCTGTGGAAGTCTGTGTCCAGCTTATGAAGACAAACGTACATGAATGCTGCCTTGCCTTTGCAGCTATTCTTATGTAAGCATTTCTCGGTTGAAAATATATATTATCAAGAGGTTCTACAGGCACATGGAGTTAGCTTCATCTACAGACATTCTGACTACCTAGTCAAAGAAATGTAGCAATGGTTTCTGCAACACAATATAGGAAAATAAAGATACTGGTTTGGGAAGGTGACAGCTTGGAGGTACTTCAATAATCATCTTCCTTTCCCTTAAATGTTTGTATAGTTTGCATATCCAGAGCTTTTCACAGATAGCAGCAGAAGTACAAGTAAACATACTTAGAAGACTGCAAGTAGCTCAAGGATCAGTGAAGTCACACAAAATGTTTTCAGGGGCTCCCCAGGTCAGACTGCTTAGCCCATTCTGTCTTCAAAGCCTTRATCAGCAATTACCTAGCAAACATACTTTGTGTCTCCTTGTTCACCTTGCTCTTTCTGCTTCAGCTCCTAAAGTTTTATTCCCCAAATTGCAAAGAGTTGATGTTTCAGAATTGGGTTTTGCAGGAATAGAATCGTTCCCTTTTCACATGTCCAGAGCTTATAAGATATGGTCCTTGGGAGAAGGACCTCTTATGCAAGCCATCCCACTAACTTTTTTGCCCAGTGGGCCACAACAGCGCATCATCTGTTCAGACTGAGGAGGTGGTGGCAGTTCTTCAGATCGAAAGGCCCCTATACAAAAACAATTCTCTCTTGCAGACCTCAAGGTACAGGAGACAGGCTTCTTTTCCAGGCTTCTGCTTACAGTTTGTTCTGTGAAACACTGAGTCACATGATAGCTACACTAGAAAACTGCCTTTAAAATCTGCTCTGCAGACAATTGTTTGTAGAAAGTAACTAATGCAAGACCAATTCCATAAGAGCATAGACACACCTATGATAACAGTATGACATTTCAGCTGGTAATCAGAAAAATGGGGAGTATTTCACAGAAAAATGCACAAAAAGTAGCAGGTGATTTTATACAGCAGCCCATCTTTAGCACTCACTCCTCTCACCAGGAGATAGAGGAAAAACACTTACCAGTACTATGAACATGTGAGTTGTTTGATCCACGTCTAGGACTTAAATTGGGAGACCCAGGGTAACTGTCCTGGGATCTGGGGCTGCGGGCACTGAAACAACGTACTTCACTGTCTGTTCCATTCACCATCTCCACAAATTGCCGACACCTGATTTCATAGGAAGGAAGAAAGAAAAAAGGGAGCATGAGAGCCAGGATGCTCTCCAATGATGTCTCCTTAGTTACTGCTTGCAGAAGTCCTATACACTGGATAGGAATTAAATTTCTTGGCCTTAGAAAATGCCTTTGTATTGTGAGTAGGAGGTATAAGGCTATTCATACTTACTTTAACACGAAGAGGAGGTTGGGATTATGTTCTAGGAGGCCAGGATAGAGTTGTTGGGTGGCTTCTATAGCCTCTCCCACCCTGCCGGCTAATACTAGCTTCTGTATTCCTGAAAGCAAAAGGAAAGCAAATGACCCACAAGACGGACCAACAAGAATGGCCAGAGCAGTTACAGAAAGAAGTTCTCGCATAGCTCCCCACTTACAGCCCTTGTGCAAGGGCTACGGAGAACTGAGTGACCTCCACATTTTGTTTATGATGCACTAAGAGGAGAAAAAAATGTGAAAATGAGGAAGAATCTGCTAGTACTCTCATTGGATCTGGGGGCTTAAACTACAGCATGGGATTGTTTCCCCACTCTCTGTATCTCTATGTAAAACATAATTTTACCATCAAAACTATGTTTCTGTAATTCCCATCATGTTCCAACAGAAATAAATTGACCTAGCCACTTTCATTTCTAGATCTCCTGTAGTTACAGCACCACAGAGTCCTGAAGGTAATGTGTAGTCAGCATGCTACACTTTGGGAACAGCTGCCCAAGAGACTTACTTTGTCTATTCTTTATTGAGGTCTGCTCTTCCTGGATTGTAGTGTCTGTTACTCTGGCAAAGGCAGCTGCTGTTGAACAGTACCCATGATGAACCAAATATGAAGAAACCATACTAGAAAATAAAAAAATATAAACAGAAGTACAGGCATTAGTAAAATATGGTAACCAGACTGGAGAAAAAAAACACCAATATGACAGAAGTTGCAATTTCAGTGACCAAACTCTGACATAATCAGGATTCTACTTTGGGGTCTAGACAGTGCTACAGTGCTAATCTACAAGATTGGCAACCGACGACAATAAGCAAAAAAAAAATAATAAAAAAGTCCTCATAACATACAATACACAGAAAACAGACAGCACTTATATAATTACCGCTGTCCAAGAGTATTTGGGAGAGATCTGCACTGTGTTACTGCCAGCAACCTGTTAGCAACAGAGATGCAGATTCCTCCTCCCATATAAACAGGAAATTCAAAACTCAGAGATGTTTATGGTTTTCAGGTAGATCTGGAAAAAGTTTTCTGGTCCTGAATCACTTTCCTTTTATCACTTGTTTTGTCAGCAATTATTCAATTGATAATTGAATCTGCTTATGAATTCTACACATTCACAGACCTTTTCATCTGCTTATTTACAAGGAGTGGACTGTTAGCATTGCTTTTAAAACATGAACACATTTTAAAGTTGTGTTTCCATAAAATGTTAAGTGGAGGAAAAAAAGGAAATCATTGTCAGAAAATTAACACAACAATATGTCTTTCTGAATAGCCAATCTCTGAATCATTTACTTCAGTGTCTTCTCAGGATATGTCAGGTAAATGTTAATGCTAACTGGGCTTCAATGAAACCTGAAATCCCAGTGTTTCAAAGCTTCTAGTGATTAATCCCAAAATAGACTTTTAACAGTGAAGCTCGTATATATTCAGCCCAGTCAGGAAGTGGTTCCAAACACAGGCCTGGTCATTTCAATACAGAAAAGAAGTATTTTAGGAGTCTGCAATAACTTCCAAGTGTCTAACACTGCAAGCAGGTTTCCAATTTTTAAAGCTTGCCCAGGAATCACTGCAGAACTCTTTCTGATCACTGTCTGTACAAGACATGCCCTTTGCAAATCTTCTTATTCCAAGATGCACCCACATACAGATGTAGTACAGTATAAACAGGCTTGATAGAACACACACGTCTCACTGTCAAGCACAGCAACCAGATGGCCCTCGTGCAACTAGGCTGAAGCACTGAGCATACCAATCCAGGCTGGCAAGAACTGGCCAGGGAAGGCCAACATTCATTTCAGTTTAAGTCAGCAGCCAGAGTCAGGGGCTCACTGCTGCATGGATTTAAATGTTCTACAAAGCCATGGGAAAACTGAGTTCCTCCCTGTGGTCCTTCTGTCCCTAGTATCACAGAAAAGTCCTCTGTGTTGGTACAGAGCAGTGTAATAAGCTGGTCAAGATTTTCAGCAATGACTTATCAGTTGGATTAGTCAACTACTTACTATAGCAAAATGTTGTATACTCTCTATTCGGTAGCATTTTTGCATCTGAGGATACCTCTCCTGAAGTTCTAGGGGAACATTATTGCTCTCCAATGTCGGCTACGTAACACGTTCATGCAGACAAAAACACCTTCCAGAAACCCATGATCTCCTGTGATTCGTCTTTTGTCCCAGACAGTTGAACTAATCAAAGGCAAAAGTAATAGCTTTTACCATATAGGAACCATACTTGTAATTTCGGCACTTCTGCTCTCAAGATATTCCAACAGCACCAATCTGTGTGCTGCATCTACTGGTGATTCTTTCAGCCAGAGAGGTCATGGTGGTGGCAGAGAGACTTACACTGTCTATCGCTTTTCTTCTACAAATCAAAATTGACTGCACACTTCTCTGTATACATTAGGTACATCTCTCCTCCTTCTGGCATGCAATCATTTAGACTGTCAAATGAACAACGTTGAATCCTCCTGCATCACCAGAAATAGGGATTCATGCAGTTCCTTCTCCCACAGTCAACCCTACTAGCTGATCTCAAGTTTCATATGACTCCTACCTGGATTCTTCATGGTAAGACCTAAAAAGATTAGAGCTCCTACAAGACTATAACAAAGAAAACTAGTTGTCCATTTGTCTCCCTTTCAAGGTTTGAAGCACTTAATCAGCCTTTCTTGTGATGGCTTATCTAGAAGCACAACACAGATCAAAAATGATGCTACAATAATTCTTCCTCTTCCCTCAAGAGAGGCATTCCCTATAGCAAGTTTTCCCTAGAGACAGCTTCTCTAAGATTAAGCCTTTCAGGATTTGTCAGGGAGGAAAATCTTTGAAGGGAAGGTGAGTCTACTCATGATGCTTAATTGCAGAGTTACAGAACAAGTAAGATGCAAACAATCCTACCAAAGCCACAAGACAGACAATACTGGCCTAAAAGCTCTAAAGATGAAACAGCTAGACTGCTAACATGAGGTATAAGCCCCATGTTAAAATTGCTTAAAACTGCCTAGGAAGAGGAGGAAGATGTAAAACATAATGCTGATTTTTAGAAATAATCCCAAAGGAGATATGAAGAGCTCTACATCAGCAACCACTACAACTCCAGCACACAGTCTACACTGGTCCTACTGCAGCAGAAGGTGAAATTTTGAAAAGGAATCAGGAAACACATAGAATACAGATCTGGCTGGTACAGACTACTTCGTTGTCCAAAGGTATTTTGCAGAATCTTTCAGCAAAGGCTCTCAAAAACACTATGCTACCATGTGATAGGACGGAAGGTCCTAACACAGCTAAATACTCAGTTAAATAATAAAATGAGAAAAAAAATGGTTAGTTTTCCCAGGGAGGGAAAATGGAGTCCCACAGGAACCTATGCTATTGACATATTCATAAAACAAAGCTTGATGGACCAGTACTCTGACCCAGTATAGGTGGTTTGATGTTCCAAAATGCAGGGTGTGTACTTTTCACTGAATAAGATGCATTTTGTGCCCTAAGAACTAAGCATTTAAGTGTTCCCATTGAAATATCAATGAAGCTCTTCACTGTTTTGTTCTCTCTCCTCCCTCCCCCCCCCTTTCTTTTTTTTGGGGGGGGAGGGAAGAGGGGGAAAGAAGGAGTGCTAAGCAATCTTTCCAAAGGCAGATCCTTAACTCTCTCCACAGCCTGTCAAGATGTTTTACGGAAAGCATAATGACCTCATACAGACAACAATCAAGTACGTCAGAATGTTAAGACTCTAAGTGCATCCAGACTGAACAAGAAGCAATCATCCAGTTAGCCCAGTATCTTGTAACCTTCCAACTGGCAAAAAGAAATGCCTAGAATAAAATAAAGGAACAAAGACTTGTATGAAACAATATTTCTCCACAAAATCCTTCCAGCTTCCCTGATTTGCCAGAGACTTTGTCCTACAGGTGGTATCTCTAGTCGTGACAGCCCCTGATAGATTTTTCTTTTACTAACCTGTCCAGCCACTTTTTGAATTTGTGTAGTTTTCACAGTATTCAGTGGTAGAGAATCTTGCAGCTTTAAGTAATTGCTATACGAAAAAAAGTCC
This sequence comes from Rhea americana, assembly GCF_003343005.1. Lineage (NCBI taxonomy): Eukaryota > Metazoa > Chordata > Aves > Rheiformes > Rheidae > Rhea > Rhea americana. The sequence continues at coordinate 47,203 of NW_028186539.1, forward strand.
TTTAGCTTATTCTGAACTTGCCATCTTGTTAACTTAATTTGATGCCCTTTAGTCCTTGCACTAGGAAAAAGAGTTTGGTTCCTCTGTCACCTTCTCCAGGCTATTCAAGACTTTTGGTAAACCTCCGAACTACCCCTCAAAACCATCTCCTTCCAATGCCAAGGGACAGTATACTTCTCTTTTGCCTAACAGTCATTCCATACCTTTGCAAATACTGTTTTTCTCCATGCTTTTTTCCCCTCTACTAGGTACTTCTGGAGATTAAAGAACCCAAACATCATAGAGTATTCAAATYAGGGGTACTCCACAGTTACATAGTTCACACTGTAACACAGTTACAAGATGGTTTTTGTCCTCTATTTTTCCCCTTATAAATCCTAGTATTCCATTTTTTTTGCTCACTACCAAAAAATGAGCTGATATTTGAATGCAATAATTCATCATAACCCAAAGATCTCACTCCTGAAGAGTCACAGTCAGTTCAAAGTCCATCGTCAGTCTATCTGTAAAGTTACAATTCATTCCACCCATATGCACTGATCTCCTTCTATTGTGCAGACTCTGCCATCTCACTGCCTGATCACACTGATCACTCACCTTTGGAAGGTCACTCCTCTCAACAATCTTTCACTTTGCTAGCCTCGGTATCCTCAAACTGTGTCATTTGACTGTTCAATGCCTTCTCCAACTCATCTCTGAATGTGCTTAACAGTACAGACACCAACACACATCCAAGCAGAACTCTATGGCCACTTTGAGAATCTCTCTCTCTCTCTCTCTCTCTCTCTCTCCCCTCTCTTTTTAACAACTCTTTCTTTATCCACATCAGGATAGTTCCCTCCAATCTCCATAGCAAGGGAATATCCCAAAAGTCTTCTGGACTTCCAAGACAAAGACAGCAGCCCAAGAACCTTATCTACAGGTCTGCCGGCTCCCCTTCATAAAGGTCACATCCTATTTCTCCATGCGCTCAGAAAACATACCCTCAGTAGCATCCCTACAAATTTATCCAAGACAGACATCAAGGTTCTCTCAGCCCACTGCTCGCTGCTTCTCTTCTGAAACTCTTCATGAAACATGACATCATATGCAACACCTCCTCCTCCTCTTGGACAAAGGTTTTTCCAGAGAGAAACTTCATTCCACAGCCAGAAGCTCACCTTCAATCCCAAACATATCCTCTGTCGAGTCCCTCAGAAAGAAGGGTGCCAGCATGACAAATTATCCTTTTTCTGCCACACTAAACACACAGGCAAAGAATTCATTTAACTTCTCTGTTGTGGTCTTACCTTCCCCAAGGTATATACCTTCCCCTTTTTATACTTCAATTCTCTGTTGGCCTACAGACTCTCCTACAGGCTCCTAATTTGCTTGAAAACAGGTATTAGTATTAGGTGTTCTTCAGAGTCTTTGTTGGTCAGCCTAATTATCTGCAAATGACTAATACAAGACTGGCAGAAAACAAGAATGGTCACATCGATCCAATTGTTACTGCATGTAAGTCTCCTGGATGAGACAGTGACAAGCGTTTAAGGAAAGAATATAGTAAAAAGGGCAGAAAGTTATCTGTGGTAATTAAATAGCAATAATCAGCAGTTCAGTGAGTTGAGACAGAGTAATAGCTACAAATTTGGAGGGGGGGTAAAATATAACAACGGAACAGCCTCCATGAATTAGTGTGAATGTTTCAATGTGTATCTTTTAAAATTTATTTATTCTTAGACCACAATAATTTCATGCAGCACGCTCTGCAACACTTTAACCATGTGCTTCACAAAGATTTGTAATGAAATATTTAATTTCTAAGAAAAAAAAAAAAAAAAAAAAAAAAAAAAAGAAAGAAAAGCCCAGAGATCTTTGTTCTCTAATTCTTGTTTTGAGAAACAGTGAATAATCACTCTTGTCTCACTCTTCAGGGCTTAAATGACTGACACACAAATACTGTCCATCTCCCTCAGTTACCTCCTCCAGGCTGTGGAGCCTTATTCCGCATTGTCTTTATTCAAACTGAAGATACTCCTGACCCTTGATAATTCTTGTCTTGACTGAACCTGCTATAGTCCTCTCAATCCTCTTGGAATGGGATGATCAGAGATGGCATTCAGGATTCAGAAAAGTATAAAGGGCCATTATTGTGTTTTCAGTTTGGCTTAGTCTGAGAGCCTTTGATTTAGGCCATTCTTTGTTCTTTCATTTCTGTATCCAGCTAACTTATGTCATAACTTTTTTTCATACAATATAGAATTCTTATGGCTTCTTCTCCACTCCCCCTTTCCCAGTGCATCTTCTCAGACTGTGTGATCTTCCATTCTTGCAAGCTTTTGCAGAGTCATTGGCTGAAAACTTCTCCCATATCCTTTAAAATTTTAAACAGCAGTCTTCTACAGAGGCAGGGCAATTAAATAGCAAAACAAGGTAGAGCAATGCATATTACATTTAAGCAAAATACACTGATTGGTAGTTCTTTGCTCTAAGAAACTCTAAATACGTATGAAAAAAAAAGCACTTAAAGCCTATCAGAACAAAAGAAGCTGAACAGCAATGCAACAACTTACTTCTGCAGCATGGCTTGCCACTCGCCTAGTCTGTCTCCTATGGGAAACCGCTTAATGGTGCCCTGAATCTTCGCTCGCCACTCCCTCATGTAGTCCTCAATGTCAAACACAAATGGCTGCTGTCCAAAGTTGGCATCAACTATTTCTCCTGGCGTCTGCAGACCCACTGTGGGGTACAGATTTGACTGTGAAGAGATAAAAAGAAAAAAAATATATATTATACCTTAGCCTTCTCTCTTCTGGTTCCAGTTACATGGTTTGGTAAGACAAAAGAGCTATTCTTTAAACTGAAACTTGTGATAAAAAAGAAGAGGCAACAGGCCTTTCACAGGTAAATCTCAGGGTAGGTACCCCATAACTGATAATGCAGTTATTAAAACTTATTGCATAAAATCAGAACATTGAATTAAATTTCCCAGCATACTGTGATCTGTGTCACAGCTGCTGTCTGTGGCATATCCACTTTCTGGATTAGTTTCGTGCTATTTCTCTAACAGTTCAACAGCCAGTAAATAATAGCAACGATAATAACAATAATAATATGGGGCCATGATTTCAATGAGCAGGTCTAAGTGTTCTCCATTGCTTCAGCTGAGCTCTTTTACTCCTTGATAGGAAGCCACTGTCCAAATATTTTACATCTTTGATGAAAAGAGAATGGAGAGTAGTGGAAGTAAAAGGTTAGGCCTTTGATGATCCCAAGACAGCAAGTCATCCACATGAGAAACTCCACCACTGGCAAATGAATTTCCTTTTCATTTAAGAACGAGCTTATGGATAAAATTTGAAGCTCTGAGCCCCCTGAAATATGGGGAAAAGAGAGAGGTTATTAGCATGAAAATACCTCTATAATTTTGCCAATAATTACGCTTCTAAAAAAGACAATCTAATTGAAACCAGGTGGTCAAAATCTGCAGCAGTTCATGAATTCAAGCTATTCTAAAAACAAGTACATGGATACAAATTGCAGTTTTGAGGCTTCCCTGCCTCAGGGGCCAGGGAAGCATCTTCCCTGCCCCAGATGTGGGGGAAAGGGTACTAGAAAAGGTATTAACATTGCCAGGTTCTCACTCTGGACACATATTTTAACAATGTCTTCCAAAGCCACTTACTTTTCTATAGCATACATGTTACTTTTCTGTTTGCAACTCAAGTATACTTCACTAATCCTCTGATTCACAGCATCACAGCATCTGCTGATTGCCTGTGGGACTCAAGAAGAAACTTATCTCCTGCCACTCAAGAATTTTTTGGTGTTAGGTTTTTATACTTTGCTCTGTCTGAAGTACTGAAGATTGCTATAGCTAGAAACAAGACACTAGGTAAGACACCAATGAATCCATTAAAACTGAATCTGGAAGATGGCTGGTAGGTGTCCTGCTCATGGTTGAACCCATGTCAGATTTTGGATCAGTGGAAAAGCAGACCTCTCTCTCTCCTGGTCAGAACAGCAAGGACTTCTTGGGATTAAGCTGTCCTCCCAAAGAAAGTCAGGAGGATTCTCTCCTCCTCTATAGCAAGGGACATGGGATTTCCTAAGATTATCTGGAAAAAATATTAATCATATTCTTCACCATTGCAGATACCTGAGGCAACGTAATCGATCTCTGCTTGCAATATACTTTAGTTGTTGGTTTTACTTTTTACTAATGGTGTTAAGATTATTATGAGGTGAAAATCAGCAGAATGCTAATCACATTAGCAAGAATGGAGACAGAATGTTGAGGGAAATGTTTATTCCTCTCTGCTTGGCACTTGTGTGGCTTCATCTGAAATACTGTGTCCAGTTTTGCCTCTCCTCCTTCCTCTCCCCAGCACAAGAAAGACACTCGTAAATTCGGTATGGTCCAGCAGAGGCCTGATAAGATAGTCAGAGAGCTGGAGCACATGGGATATGAGAAGAAGCTGAGGGAATTAGATTTGTTTAGATTGGAAAAGGCAAAATGAGAARTGTAACTACAGTCTTCCACTACCAAGAAAGAGGTTATAAAAAAAGAGAGATTATTCTCAGAGATGTTCAGTGAAAGAAGAGGCGGCACAGGGCACAAGTTACAATCACAGAAATTCTGATCGGATGTTAGAAAGAAATTCATTGTGGGGATGGTTAAGGACCAGAACAGGTTCTCAGAGATACTGTGGTGTCTCTGTCCCTGAAGTTTTTCAAAACTCAGCTCAAAAAGGTCCTGAGCAGCCTGCTCTAGCTTTGAAACTAACCTCTTTCAGAGCAGGTGGTTAGACTACATGATCTCCAGAGATATCTTCCAGTCTAAATTCTTGAAGGATCCTACTATTTTGTGGGTTGTGGTCTTCAGTCAGACCAACCACCTGTTTGCAAATCTCTAGCAAGAATGTGACAGATGATCTGAGAATCAAGAGCTTTGGGGGAAAAAAAAGTAATTATCTGTGGAGTAATAAGATGGCAAAGAAATAGCCATGTATTAGCCCAAACATGATCTTTCCTTATTCTCACAACAGGGATGAGCAAAGGAGTAACGGAAACTCCAGCAGTGTAGCAGTACAACTCCTTGACAATAAACATGCTACCAAGACTTAGGGAAAACATTCTTCTTATTTTGGAAAAGGTACAGCACAACTGCTAAGCAGGTCCTTCCAGCCAACTCCACTGGGATTGTATAAAGATAGTCAATACAACTTCACATCGGTTCCCTCTTCTTCCCTCTTCAGCTTTAGAGTGTGTGGCTGGTGCTGTATATTTCTTGAATCTCAAATATCAAAGAAAACACGAATCTATGAATACAGGTTGAGAAATGACATTGTAAACCAGGATGACTACATTTCTACTGACTCAGTACATCTTTTCCTTTCACATTCTCAAACCCAGGAAGCTGGTGGGTTAGAGAGATACATAAAGAAAACTTGCATGATAAATGAGAAGCCACCAGAGGGTAATGTCATATCTAAAATCAGGCTCTCTCTTCATTCAAATCTAGGTGACAATAAGGAAATATTTCTAATGAGGGATCAGATCTTTTCCACAGTCCATACTTTACACTTCTTCAGTGTTTGGTATCATGAATGCAGGAACTTCCAAAGCCATGAATCAGACCCTCAAAATATTGAGACACTGGAAGACACAACCCCAAGCCCCAAAGTACTGCCTATCTTTCAGACACTTCTCGATCTGTTCATCTTTGAGGGGGAAGATGCCTACCCTAAATTAGTCTCAACTCATCTCTGGGTTAGAATTCCATTTTGCACACATGGCATGTGTCTTCTGTTTAGCAATGTCAGCAACTACACAAACCACCACCACCACCCTGCCAGATGCAGGGAGACATCATCTTCAAGCCCACTAGCTGATGCTTCTCCTGCCAAGTTCCACAGACACACTTTCCCAGTGACTTTTGAAACACCTCTTCCCTCTGATGTTGATGGCTTGTTCCTCATATCCTCCTACTTCCTTTTGAGTTTCTTTTAACTGCCTCCTCCTTTCGTGTCCCTGCAATCCCAGTCTTCCACATTCTCCTTTTTTAGATTTCCTACTCCCCTCATATATTTGTTTCAGCAGACTGGCAGGCTGGATAAACCTGAAATGGGCTTGCATAAATGAGTGAGGTAAAGAGGTTTAAGTGTTGATTTAAATTGATAAGAGAAGAGAAAATTATCTTCATGTGATATTCACTTCTATCTGCAAGTAATTTTCATATTAACATCAGCCTACGCTAAGCCAAAATGTAATTTTTTATGTCAACATAAATAAATTCATATAAATGTAAACATTCTTCAGAGGGGATTAAAACAGAGAACAAGCTGAAACAAGTATGCTTCATTGAGTGTCAGAATTATCACAAGAAAATGTGGTTTTCAATATACAGTATCCATTTCAACCTCCTATTATTGCAAATATTGCAAAATATTGTTTTTATCACTTGCCTCTGGAAACAAAAGCTTGCAACATGCTCTTCAAGGAGACAATTTCTAGGCTGGCAACATGTTGAAGGGTCAAGTAATTCCTTCTGTAATCTCACTGATGTCAACAGAATCACTCTAGAGTTAATTCACCTTGAAAGCTGGAAAGGCAGTGGTGTTTATTGCCTAGTTTTCTTAATGATGCGTGCTACTAGTCAGCTCCAATACTGCATAGGCTGTAACTCAGAAAAAGCTTTCAAGCCTCTCTCACAGGGATTTCAGTAAATAGGTATGTAATAGAGAGAATACCAAGAAAATGCATGTTGGGCAGCTCAAATCAGAGAACCTCAAAGTCATTATACAGGTCACCCAAGTAAGACAATGGCTTCCATTCCCATTTGCAGTTAAATTTTAAACGCATTTATATTTTCCGTATGGCATTTGTTTTCTCTTCCTTACCTTGAAATCAATGAACAGTCCCTAACATATCAAGACTTCTATGATCTCTGACTACAGTCTTTATAATCAAACCCAAGTTAGACTTTTGATTTAAGGTCCTTTCTCTCAAAAAAGAGCAGTGTCCTTAACTGTCTGGAAGAATAACCAAGAAGCCAGGAATGGAGGAAGTGAGTGACACAGGAGTCCACAAGAGTGAGGGAACAAGAAAATAATTCCAGAAAAGAATATCTGAAAAGTAAGATGAGCATGAGAGAAGTAAGGGGCAGGCATCCTTAGGATGAAGCTTATAGCAGGGCAACTGAGCCACTTGGAGAGGACTATCTCAAACTCACAGAGAGGCAGTAGCCTCCTGCAATTGTTGGCATCCACAGCTAGAGGGAGAAATGATTCAGCCAAGCCTCTCTTGCCCTCTTCCTAGAGGCCAATTATCCCATGGTAGACAACTCTCTAGAACAGGAAGACCTATGGGGCATTCACCATTCTCCTTTCTGGCTCAGAAAAAGAGCATTATGGATTAGTTGCTGCTCTAAAAGCCAGAAGCAGAATTCCAGAGATACCACTTAATCACTGGAAACAACTGACAAGATCTTCCTCCTGTTCAACACTAAAACAAAATCTCTCTGGAGGACACATGCATGAACAAGCATCATACCCTGCAATGATTATCTGGTGAGATCCAGAAATAGCAGGTTATGGGGGAGGCCTTGGGCTCAGAAGGGCTTTGAACTCAACCTCAGCAGTATTGCCAGAGCTTGCTACTGTAACAGACCTTCCGCATGTTCTGTTCCAGTGCATCTTCCTCAAACATTTATCATCTAATTATAACACAGACTTAACATTGCCATGAACTGCCTACAAGGGGACATTAAATTTATACATTAGTTCACTATGCACTAAATTCTGGATCAAAAAGATTCAAGTCATGCTAAAAAGGACAGATATTTCAGCCTGCCAAATCTGTACTGCCAAGCACTACAGCAACACTATAGCTGTAAGCGACAAAACTGTAACTTACACTTAAGATGTAAGTGACAGTATGTGTGTTTTAGTTTATCTGACAGCTATTTTTGATTGACAAGAGACTAAATAGTAATGACCTGTATATCACAACATGAAGACTGCTCTCATCTCAGAAAGTGGACCAGTCTAGCTAAATGAGAAAACAAAATGGTGAAAAAAAATAGAAGGAAGATGGTAAAATAGATTAACTAAGCTGAAAGACTTGTAACTCTTAACGTAATCCATATCCAGAGTGAAAACAAAGAGCAACTAAAAGGAGGGGTATAGCACAGAAATCTCAACTTGCTACCAAATGCAAGGCTGCCAGAAGACTTTCCACTAAAAGGTTCACATTGATGAATAGATAAAATATTCTTCTACTTTAATAACCTTCATTTGGACCAAGTGAATAAAGTATTGTGAAATAACTCACAGAAAGAGAACACCGAATGCAATATTAAAAAGTGACAAGGATGTTTTCCATTGGATTTATAAGAGTCATAATGATCTGAGAGTCATAACTTCCAGAGACACTGAGAGGAGTTGCCTTGGAGCCAGAGCCCAAGATTGCTTGCCAGAAGTACCTGTTTCATCAGCTTTAACATTTGAAATACATTTTGTCCTTTCCACAACACGATAGCAGGAGTTGTTCCAGGTACAGCCTATGATATGTAAAATGAACAGTTCCACATTGCTTGAACTCTACAGCAACCCTCAAAGCAGGGGAGATCTCACTGCACACATGTATTGGTAAGTATCAGTGAATATCTCCTGAGAGAAGGCAATTTGAGTATTTAATTCCACTGTTGTTGGAGCTGGGAAAGCCTCTCTGGCAGTCTGAGCAGCGTAGGGTATGTTTCATCTGTTCTTAATGAAACCACTCTGTCAAAATGTCTCTGAGAAAAGTTGCTGTCCTTCTGTGAACCTGGTGTGCAATCAGAGCCCTGTAAGACAAGAAGCACATCTGATACACAGGGATGGCTACACTGCTAAATAAAATGTCAGGAAATGACTGCTAGGCAAATCACGCATATTGTTTTATGTCCACACTACACAGAACTTGGTTGCAGTCTTCTCTGGACCCCATATGGTGTTTCTGGCACCTTTAGATCTAATTATTTTTGGTACTTGAACTGAGCAAAACATATGCACAATAATAACATGAAGACTATTGTTGCAGCCCGCTAAAATAGTGCTTTCCTTGAGTGAAAGAATGGACCTCAGAATCCAGTTGGGGACTTCTGTGGGTCATCTAGTCTAACATCCCACTCAAACCATGGCCAAATACATCAGATTGTTCAAGGTCAGTTAGATCAGTTTCCTCTGGTATGTGTTGGATGCCCAGAGAATCGCACAGAGAATGGACCTCTGAGAATGAAAAGTCTGCCAGATACTGTTGGAGGACAGTACAGGATGGAACAAACCAAAGTTGGTGTGGTCTCATAGTCTTTTGGTAACAGCTTCTTGAGAGAACAACTCCAGAACTTTCACTTTCAAACAGCCACTTGGAGCCAGATAGTGACAGTAGTGTGGATGTTCAGAGTTCAGCACTCACAGTTGCTCCCTGGTCCTCTTTTATTTCACACTGTAGATATATCAGTAAAAATAAGCGATATCCACTCACTTCTTAAAAATATCTTAACTGCGACAGTGACAAAGAATTAGCGCGATTTAGGCTGATTACAATTACACTGATTAGTTCAGCCACGGCACTAAGGATGGATGGCAAATGTGGTACAAGCCCCTTAAAAGATTCCTGATGGAGCCAAGAAACCACAGAGAGGGCAATCTCTTTTCACATTGGATACACTGGTAGAATCTGTATTAAAATACCAAAATAGCAAGTGCATGGGAAAATGTATTTCTGAAAGGTCAGTATGGATCTTAAAGATGTAAATAACGTCTAAAAAACTTCAGTTCTTCAAAAACGACCCAATAAACATGCACCCAAGGGCAACCCACTTGATACAAGCATATCTAAATTTTCAAAATGCTTTTGCTAAGGGTGCAACCAATAGCTTTTTTAAGAAGCTAATTGGGTAGGGGATAAGAAGAAAGGATTGCCCCAGTAATTTCCTATAAACAGGAAATAATAGAAATAAAGGGTAGCAATTAATGAACAACTTTCCCAGCGGACGAAAACTACCAGGAAAACTACCACTACTTAATACCACGCAGGAAGCGGCTTGAAAGTTACTATGGACAAATTCTGTAAAAGCATCAGCACATTTTCCAATAAGAATAAAAGAGGCTCATTAGTCACCACTGGGAAAGGAACAGAACACTAAACATAAATCATCACCATGCCTATGCATAGGAAACAGCATGCCCAAATATCCAGCAATGATCACAACTCTGGTCACCTCTAATTCAGAGAGGCTACATTCAAACTAGTAGGGGACAAGAGAAGGGTATCAGAGATGATTAGAAGTTACAGAAAAGGCTTCACTTTACAAAGGTAAACTAAATAACTGGAACTCCTTCAGGACAGACACCAAGTGGGGTATGGCAGAGATATGTAAAGTCATAAATCACATTAGGAAAGTGAACAGAAGCGCTATTCCTTATTTCTCATAACATACAAACTACAGGCAACATATAAAATTTTTCACAGGAGGTGTAAAATAAAGAAAAGCAAGTATTTTTCCACACAACACAGAAATCAACCATGAAACTTGATCCCTGTGGAGGCCAAAAAGCACAAACCAGTTATGAAGATTAAGCTCCACAAAGGAAATTCATTTAGGGTTCTTAAATACAGAGACAGGTGTGCAACATGGGGGCCAAGAAGTTCAACGTGTCACTGCAAGAGAAATGAACTCAGCGGACTGCTAAACACTTAAACTGTTTTTATCTTCTTTTTCTGAATACCTGCTCCTGTTACAGACAGGATCCTTGCTCTAGGCAGACCTTTGGTCTGAAAAAGAACAACCTTTTCACCTTTCCAACCCCCCCTTCCTCCACAGCTCATTGGCTACTACTGAGAAAGCCATGCTTTTGTGAGAACCAACAGCATGTTACTGCTTGGTATAACCTCAGTTGGTTTAACTGCATGCAAGAGCAATTCAGTATAGTGCCTGGTGAATCAGAGGAATAATAACCAACCTTGAATAGATGCTGAATATATTCCTGTAGCAATTCCATGAACTGGTTACTGATCATGGCTGGAAGCTTGTCAGAAAAACATTGCAATAAGCATGCAGGTCATGGCTGGCTGACCCCAAACTTCTTTCACAGAAATACCCTTCCCTAACCACCACCCTGGAAAATGAAGAACTCCATTGCTGCAAGATTTGGATGAGAGAGGGAGAAGCAGACAATATCATCTTTGGCATTTTTGTGCTTTCTGCTGACAGGACATGAGTGGCTACTCAAGTGTCTTTGCATACGCTGAATCTCAAGTGAATGGCATATTGTATTCCCCACAGTGGAAGCTGCATTTGGAAGACAGTGACCTGTGAAGAAGGGCAAATCCATGATTTAATTCCAGGAGAACTTGCAATATATTCTTACTGGTGGTGAGGGAGGACAGGAGGCCTGTGAGCAGCCTATATACCTAGCTGTAGAATTATAAAGTTTCAGGAGAGGGAGCACTTTCATCCATACCATTCATTAATCTGTGTTACCATTTTAACAGGGCATCAGAAAAATATATCGCACCCCCAAACTTTTCCCCCTCCCTTCTATTTGCATCTTTAGTTAAAATACTGAAAATAGGTGTACTTACAGGGAGGTCTGTAAAGGCTATACCTGTGGGGGGAAAAATATTATAATTAAAAAGACAAAGGATTTTTTTTCCTACTTGGCTACATCCTTACCATGCTACAAAAAGTTAGTACATTTCACTAAATCAGCTCTGACCCTGCATTTCAACATCTCTCATGTTTAGAAGCAACTTCCCTCCCCAACCGCTCCTCTGCGAGGGCTTGCATCTGGAAAACAGATTCGTGGGAAAGCCTGAATTTCTGACATCTCTCCCAATAGTCTGAGCTTCCAAAAAGCAGCTCCCCTTTTCTTTGCTTCTCCATCTGTTACTACGAAATCAATTTTCAAGACGCACTTTGGTTTTAGAAAGAGAGCAATTGTAATGTTCCTTTGATTTGGTCTATAGCTACTTCTTCCTACCAGCCAGAGATAGGTATGAACAAACACTAAATGTTTTGCATTACTGCTGTGGAATGCCTTGCAACAGGACCAAGCTGCAGCCTGGAACACCTTCTGAGAAATAATGTGCAAAGAATAGCTTCATCCTAATTATGCTCTTGCAAATATGAGAGATTGGAAAAAGTTCATGATTCTCCCTTTTATTTCCATTTGACAAGGCAGAAAAGAGATATTACTTAAGTAGAGGCAGACACCTAAAGTTGTTAAAAGATTTGCAGCCAGAGGTACTGGAAAACACTCACAGCTGCAGACTTAACCAGGCCCCCACTGGGAGTTTGCAGAACTTCTATACAAGCCTGAGGGTACAGATTTGCAAAACTTTTCATCTGATTTAGATGTGAGCTACCACTTAAAAGGATGGTACCTTTCCTCCCTCCCCCATGGTGTGTGCCCTACAATTCACCTTATGCTGAATCCAGCCGTTGGGCAACAGTATGCTGAGATAGATCAGCCACCTTGCACCAAGGCAGCTTCAAGCAATTGTACCAGAAATAAAAGCTGCTTTCAGCAAGATATATTGCCACTGAACTAAACGGTGAGAGAACAGAGAGACCCAACAGTTAATATCAAGAAAGAATGGGTCGCTGGCTGAGGTTGGGAGGGTGTCAGATGGCTACAGCGGAATATAATCTACCTTGCTGTAAAGGCACAAAATGACAGGGATCCCCAAAGGTCAGTAAAATACACCTGCAGCCACTGAGTAACTCCTCTATCTTTGAGTCACTTTCATGGACAGCATGGAGAGTGCTGCAACCTCACCTTATCAGGTTGAGCTTAATTAATATGTTTTAGAAACCACAGACCCACACACATGCTCCTATCAACTCCTCCTGCCTCATGCAGGGGAAGGCCGATATCCACACCACTATAACTAGTTCTTATATATATCCCATCTTGCAGCTACGTCAGAATCCATTTTGTGTCACACTAAGATGCACTGCAGCTTGCAAGGAAGCAAGAGCACACCATTTTCTGTTTTTAATTTTAAGACTATTTTTGTTGAGCACTGTCCAGCCTGAAACCAAGAGTTGCAATGTAATATTACCCCATCAGCCTGAAATGCTAGTTTAAACTCATTTTTAGGAGTCAAATTAGGAAACAAATAATCACTGTTTGAAACAGAACAGATTTACGAACAAATGCTCAGAAAAAATCCTGGACTGTGACTAAATAGTCAGTAAGGGTTAACGACTGTTCAGAGCTTGTCTGTTGAAACCCTCTCTACAAACCAAACAAAAAAATTAGGATCAACATAAAAATATATGATTGAGAAAAACATTTGGTAACTGTTTCTCTCCTCCAATCACTTTGTTTCTAACTTGTTCTTCTGTACACTCTGTGTGTCCTCTTCCAAACCTGTTTTTCACAGCAATCCCCTCACCACAGGCATAAGCTTCACAATTGTTTCATTTAGTTGGACGAAAGCCTGTTTCCATCCTTAAAAACAGAATGAGGCTAATCTCAATTCTACAGTCTACTAGAGTCCTCAAGCTTGCAGCATCCTTCAGAGTTAAAGGTGGCCCAGCTTTCCCAAGAAGATTCCTGTAGCTATACATCTGGAGATGCATTAAGCACATGGGCAACCACACAGTTTTCAAGTGGACTATAAGATGGGCAGAAAATCGGAAGGACTGCCAGGATCAAAGGGCTGTGATCAGCAACACAAAGTCCAATTGGTGTCCCTCAGGGATCAATACTAAAGCCATTACTGTTTAACATGTTTATTAACAGCTTGGATGATGGCACACAGTGCATTCCCAGAAGTTCACAGATGATACCAAATTGGAGAGTGATCACTACGCAGGAAGGCAAGGCTGCTATTCAGAAACATCTTGATGGGCTGGAAAAATGATCCGGTACAAACCTCATGAAGCTCAGCAAAACCAATTGAAAAGTCCTATTGAAATATTCCGACAAAAACAGGACAAAAACAGGACAGGCTGGGGCTGAATGGACAGAAAGCAGATCTGCAGAAAAGGACATAGGGTATGTTACACATTCCTGTCCAGCTTGTGCAGTGGAACCTAGCAGTAAAACAGGCCAACAACATCCTGGGCTGTATTGGTATGTGTCGCAAGCAGGCTGAAGGAAGGGATTAGTCCAGCACAGGCCACCAAGACAGTTAGGAGGCTCAAGCCACRTGATAACATGAGGAAGGGTTGAGGGAAATGTGTTTGTTCAGTCTTAAGAACAGGAGGTGAAGGGGGGATCTTATTGCTGTCTAGAACTGCCTAATGGGAGGGTACAGGAAAAACAGAGCCAGACTTTTCTCAGAGGTGTCTGATTACAGGAGACAATAGAGACAAGCTGCAACAAGGGAATTCTTATTAGATACTAGAAAAAAAAAATCAATATGAGGGTGGTCAGACCTTAAAATAGGATCAAAGAAGCTGTGGGATCTCCACTCTTTAAGGTATTAAAAATTTGACAAATTTCTGAATAACCTAATGGAGTTGGCACTGCTTTCAGTGTGTGGTTAGATGGATGACCTTCCAAAATCCCTTCCAATCTGAATTATTCTATGACTCTTTAAAGAAACTTTCCACACTGCCCTTAAACTAAGAGATTTATATGTTTTGCTCCCTCTATGCCATAACTACAGCCAATAAATGCTTTATTCACCGTACAGATCTAGAAATCTGCTGCACAAGTATGTCTGCTTAGAAGGAGTTCATCTGGCATCTGTACCTCTACATACCTACATTCAGCAAAGTCAACAGCAGAAAGCAAATGAATCACAGCTTTAACTAGTCAGCTGAATTTGAATGGAATTGAATTCAAACTGCACTCTGTCTCTGCAATACTTCCAAAGTCTAGATTCAATTTAAAGTAACAAACTTGAGGAATTTAAAGACTTAAGAACTAGATAGCTCAAGAGCTCATGAAGCAAGAGTGAGGGTGTACAAAGTGCTCTCCTGTAAGTCCATGATGTTAATCCGATCAGCGTAATAGCGATTAAAAAAACATTAACTTTACATGAAGTTTCAGTGTTGAAAGACACCGTGATCAGGCACCGAATTCGCAGCAGGACAAACTGAATAAAGACTGCCCTTTCCCTTCTCCACACACTCCAAAGGACAGATTGTTCCAGGACAGATATGGACTTAATCTGGAAGAGGGGGATGAGCAAAGATATACATATATCCCTTATCCCACCACATTCATCTATCATCTAATCAAAGGACTTTCACCATTCCATGAATACCAAACACCTGCATGCATCCCTGTGCATAAAAGCTCGGGGATCTTCCAGTCAATCCTAGCCTCCACCCAGCAACAATCATCCATTTTCTCCACAATATGTTTCAGAATTAAATTTGTACAAGACAACATGCACCTGGGTGATTGGCTACATTTCACTTGGTATATAACAAAGTACTCCTCTGGCTTCTGTTAAGGTAACCATTGTACAGGGAACCCCAAAGCAGTGCTGATGGACTGCAATAAGCAACAGTACATTTAAAAAGATGGGCATCTTAAAGAGCAGACTGAGATATGTCAACCCATTAAATATTTGAAATATTTCTACAATTCGCTGCTGAGGAGAAGCATTGTTAAACATACACATCCCTATACACTCCTGGAAGCCTTAGCATCCAATCAAGCCACTTGGTAAAACTATTCTTACAGAGGAACTGGGCTGAAGCCAAGTTTGGTATTTTCCATTCATTTTAAATGTAGTTCATTCATAAAGTCTTATTTTAAACCTCTCAATGTTCTCGTCTTCTGTAGGCTGGGTTTAAGGACAAATTTGTTAAGCAAACCTGGAAAGGGCATCTGTCAGTCTCAGACAAATGGATTTCTTCACTTTAGCCCTAACGTTCCTGATAACTTATAAAGTAAAATTCTTATTCTGCAAACAGTTTAACTTTGCCTTTCCAAGTACCCGCACTAGAAATCAGACAGACTACATGAAGTTGTCCATGCCAGGTCTTTAGAGCCTTGCACGCTGTTTTGACAGTCCTCCTGGTTTATAGTTCAGTAGAATCTACTCTCAAAGTCTGAGAATTGAAACATTCACACACCAGTCCTTGAACATCCACTTAACAAGAAACTGGTATCAATCATATTCCCTTATTTTCTACTTCCAAGACACTCTGCCTTATGACTGAAGCCCCAACATTTCTCACATTTCTCCCTCTCTCTCTCTTAATTCACACTTACAACACATCTAGTAACATCTTGTCATCTTTTTTCTGGCCATGACTCTGCATAGAACTTGTCAAAAGTGTTTCATCAGCAGCCAGAAGAAGATATTCAAGATATTTTACAGAACAGAGGGTTAAGACTGTATAAGATGTTAAAACAGTTTCCCTATGACATCTACAAAACAATGTTCAAGACATAGCTCCAACAAGAACATCCAAAATTTGCAATGGCCAAACCATTCTAATGGTTCTTATATGGTGCTCCTGATAGATCTGATTAAATGGAAAAATACGGAGACAGTGGAAGGTCACAGTTAAGAAACAGGAAAAAACTGCAAAGAAAACAAAGAAGAGAAGAATCTGAACATCTAAACAGATGAAGAGAAGGGAAAAAAAAGGCTGAAGAGAGAATACCATCCTGTCCTACTTTTTAGGGAAAGAGTAAAGCTACAGCATTTCCCTTAAAAGCAAGGCACATTCAAATGCCCAGAGGCAGGGCACTGAAACCCTGCTTTCAAATTAATAGGCATCACAAAGGGGCTAGTAACCTCATAAATATTTTTGATACTTAGAGCAAAATTACGCAACGATGTCTTTCCCTGAGAGGATATATTTACAGCTTCAGTGGCTGAAGATGCTATGTCAGGGAACACCACAGAAAAAGCACAAAAAGAAAAGCACAAGAAAAAGCATTTGTGATAAATCTTAGGTTTACACAACACAGAAATGGGATACTCAGTTTAGCGTTTAGTATCATGAAATGGTCAAGATCTTCACAGAGATACTCCTACCAGTGCACAAAGGGTCTTGACTTCCAAATAAATCATTGCTCCTGCCTCCCTCTGGTCTTGGCTCCTTTTGGCTCCTTTGCTGAGAGATGTCTCACCCCTCCTCTCACATTTATTCTCTCCAGTGATGATGAGAAGCAGCTGTGTCAAAACCAGGCAACTGGTACCTGCGCTCAGATATTCTCTCCTCTTTATCGAATGAGAAGCACTTCTTCTCTTGAACCCTGTGCATCTCTATTAGTGGCAAAAATAGACACTCCTAGCCCTTAACAACAGCCTTTCCAGATGAAGTTTATTTTGATTTTTTAAGACAGTAAAATGTTCCAGCAGCTGTTGTGGGGATCAATATAGCAATGACTCTTAGCCTGCTACTCCCGAGTACATCACACTATCTTCTACAGACATCATCTCTCCTCTCTGAGTATAATCATGGTGCCACCACACCTGAAGGAGGAGCTGGTAAATGAATGAGCCAGTTGTGAAAGTTCAGGAGCTTCTCCCACCTATAATTTTCTCATACATATCATGTCCCATACCACTACTTCTGAAAAGTCCAAGTGGAGGATACCTAGGAGATAATGATGCCGATAATCCACAGTTGTCCTGTAAGTAGAGTATAATTTAATTCCCTTTCTTTCCTATTCCTTGCCACAGGCCTTGTTCACAGCTGAGGTGGCTGCCCTCATTCAGCATCAGATTAGAAAACACAAACTTTCCACTAAAGAGATCTATCTTTGAAAGAAAAGGAACCTTAAAAATCAAGAAAGGAAGACTAAGCAATTTCACTGTGGCAAACACCCCCAAATGTCCTGAATAAAAGAAAACGCTGAGCCGAACCTGAGGCAAAGAATCAGGAGACTATAATAATGAAAACTGATACAAAAGTCACTGAACTGTTCTCTTTGTTTGCCTACATCTGCCTAGACTGTATGGCTTTAACATGGCATACATGGCTGTAACAACAGCATGGATTAAAGTAAAGCAAGTATCAACATTCCCAGAGAATTTCAACTGGCATTCTCTCTACTCTGTAAACTCCTGGCAACTAAAAATGTGTTACATTTCAAATGAACGAATTATATGCATTAAAGAGAAAACCTGGCCTCTTCTTGGCTAGTATGCTTTCATTGTGTAGGAAAGGAAGAGCACTGTCAGGCTAAAAATTTGTGAAGCTGGAAAACCATCTACTCCAACAAAAGAAAACGACCAAAGTGAGTGGCACAACACAAACCACTATACACCTCAGAATCACGGACAGTATCTAAAAGGAGACATTTTGTGCAATCTCTTCAACTATTTCAGCACCTCAGTCACTGCTGCATGGTGAACTTGTCTCACTCCTAAGCAACAACTCCAGTTCTACTTCACCAGCTGTTGCTTTCACATCTCTGCCGGTCTTCCCAGGACAAGACAGGACTGATGAGGTCAATGCCCACAGATTATGAGTTAAACTTAAAATAATCCAGCAACTAGAAATCTGGGCAATTCACTAATACATAGACTATGAAAGCCACCTCATCACCTTTGTGATTGGTCTTGTTAGCTGATAAGCCAGAAGTTCTCATCAAGAGTCCCCTAGCATCACATCTGATCTGCCTGACAAATAATTATAACTTCAGAAAAGAAGACATATCAGATTCCTAACGGAACATTCTTAAGTCTGAGTAACTCTCCGCCATGGGGTTTCTAATGAGGGTTCCATTTATACTATTAGAATGTTAAAATCAAATCTCAAAGGATGCTTGATTTTTTTTTTCATTTGGGGCTTGAGACCTCTTGACGTGTCACAAAGCACTAGAACTGTTTGCTGAATGCACTATTACTGAATCAACATAGAAAGTTTCTGGGAACCCATGTGCCTCACTTCTAGTCAACCATCTCCTCACCTATTAACAAATGGTGACTATAAATTGGAGACAAACTGAAAACCATTCTCCAGAGAGATTCTGTCAGCATGATCTTGAGGCCTTTTTCTATCTGCCTCAAAAGAAGGAGACTTCTTGAGATATGAAGGGAAAAAAGGTCCCCATCTCAGATCCAGGTCTCCAATATACCTGCAGCATAGCTTGCTCATTCTCCCACCATGAGCTCACCAAAACTTATGCACTCTCCAGGCTGCCACACTGCTCTCCAGTCCCACTACTTCCTTCTGCCCAGTCACTCAAAACAACTTTTTTTTCTGATAAAGGTTTTGATTGTGGTATTTTTCTACCAGCTTCTTCATCTTGAATTCAGTCAAGTAGAACTGATGCAGCAAGGAGAAGCAAAGGAAAGGAGTGTTCTGCCAAACCAAATAAATTCTCTCTCAGAAGGTGAAATGATCTTATCAAAATATACTGCAGAGACAAAACAAATGTCAGAGAATTAACCCATGGTGGTAAGAAGAGGCTCATCCACAAATGAAAAACATTTTAGGTGCAAATGGCTACAACTTACTATTTTAGACAAATCAGATACAATGGATGCTTGGAAAATATCTGTAACCAATGAGTTAAGACTCAAAGATAGACAAGTTTCTTTAAAAAAGCAAAAAGCCACTGAATGACACAGTGGCTTTGTAGTTAGTTCTAACTAAACTTCCCACTTCTGTATTTCCCTGCAGCCAGCCATCAACTGTATTATCCAATCCTACCACCAGCTGTGCAGTAACAGAGGAAAGGAGCAGAAGCTGGGAATGCAATCCTAACGTATATAAAGAAATTGAGCAGTATATGTCACTTTACATGCTAGAAATATTCATGTCTTGGAGGTACCTTACAATTCCTGACTTTTACTGAGTGTTCTTTTACTTTTCTTAAATCTTACCCACAGATGTGAGACAACAGTTAAAATATATGCAAAGTAGTAGAGCAAATGGCAGTGAGAGCAGATTAGCAGCATCTTGCTCCTGAGAACACCTTCTCTGCTTACCTAAACTGTGCCCATTTTTCGTGTAGAAGCAGGTATTGTTGATAAGGTTGACACAGCAGCCGATCACATCTCCAGTTGTGAATGTAGGGCCATAGGGCTGTCCTGTCCCCGAAGAACAGAAGGAGTGCCCATCATCACCGTGATACCCATACGAATGTTTATCCCACCCTGCAGAATAAAAAAGAACAGGTCAACAATGAAGCTAGCTTAGAAAAATGACAGCTTCTCAGGACATAACTTTCTGGTAGGAAATTTGAGATTTTGATTACCAACCCCAATTCATTCTGAGTTGGAACACAGTTTTAAAATCTTAATTTTCATAGAACAGTAACTGAAAAAAAACTGATTTTCATCAATCATAACATATCATTGATGTTTCAACCTCATTTATCATTTACCAAAAACAATTAAAAGAATAAATTGCCAAAAAGCCATTTTGAGAAGATAAAGATTCCTTGTTTTAAAAAACATCAAAATCATTTTTCTGATTCATCCTGCATGGGGTGAAAAAAATTCTTCTTTGCAAAACGTTTGTGTTTCCCACTAACAGAATCTTCCAGCAAAACCATTTAATAAAACAATTCTCAGCTTGCAGCTGTGTCTGCAAGTGTTACACAACAGCTGCAACAGAAAGGTTAGGGGTACTTACTGCATTCATAGATTTTTATTTCCCTTCTAACAGTTTATAAACATTTGTGTCTCTCTTGGGCAACAACAGCTCCCCTTCTGTAGATAGCTTAAAACGTAACTCTTAATGGCAAACTGGAACTTGTCACAATGGTGGATTCTAACACTAATATCTTTATTTCTTTTATCAGTAACATTGTGTCTGGGGTTAAAGTTGGGATTAGTGATTGCTCCCTACCTTCTTGCTCTCATCTACATCTCACAGTAATTCCATTATTCTGAGTTCCATATTTTGTTCTATTCTATCTCAATTCTATTCCAAATTATTTTGTGAGTTTCTTATATTTAGAAATGCAAGTATAACTGCTAACTACTGCAAAGAAGAATATTAATCCAGTCACTAAAAGCTGAAGTCTTCTTCTGTCTGTACAGTGGTCTTTTCAGGACTCTGCCTCATCTTCATCCTGAAGATGAAAGAAAGGAAAATACCTCCCAGCACTATGGGCCACAGAGTGATTTTGTGAATGCCACTTAAATCCCTTAGGCCATGCATGCAAAGTTCACCTCCCATAACTGCTCAAGATGGCTTATACTTTCTTCTTCTAGAAGACCAGTTAAGGCAGGTAGGGAGTCACAAGAAACAGTTCAGTTATCACAGAGTTTAAAGAAGGCATAACACACTCTGTCTTACAGGAAGACTTCAAGAGCAATCAGTATCTTCTACAGCTCTTTGGAGGAGGGCACTCTGCATGGCCATTACGCAGTTTCTCATGGTCTCTCTCTCTTGACTTGCTTTGCCCAAAAGAAACCATCTTGACAGTCCCACTCTTTCTCTAGCGTATTTCCAAGCAAGAATTACATCCAGAAGAAAATTCCCCTTCAAGGGGTCTTGCAGCATGGAAGTCTCTATTCTCCCACACTCCTAGTACCTGTTTCATGGAAGGAGAAACCCTCCCAGGGCTGTGAGGCTGTACAGATGACAACTATACAGCAATCTCCAGACTTGCCTGAAATCTTAAAGGGCAGAGCTTACAGAGCAACCTCAGAAAGTAAGGGCAGAAGAAGGCTGAGCATTCCTATGAATTAGATGATCAAAACCATGTTTGGTAGAAAGAACTGGCACTGAAAAGCTTGAGATAGACAGATACAACATACTATCACCTTCACTGTAAACATATTAGGCTGAATCCTTGGGCAGACTGTGCCAAACTGAAGCAGAAGCCAAAGAAAGTGCTTTGACCACTCAGATGTGAAGTAATAGTTTTGTCAAAGGGACTACAAAAAAAAATGGAAGGTCCATCAGATTAGATGGGTTAAAAAGTAAACGTGCATTCTGCAATAAAGCAACAACAACAAAAAAAAAGATTTAATATGCTGAAAACCACAGAGAGGAGAAGCCACCTGTGAAGGCGGGCTGGAAGACTTCTATGAGCTATGATTTTCTTACAAAACATGAGGGCACTGCAAATCGAACCCTTCAAATGGGTTCAGCCCAGCTACTTGTGCTTAGGAATGCTTGGCATCAGAGCACTCACACATTCACTGCTTCTCAGAAAAGCAGGAGACATTCAGCGCACGCCCAAGCCCCTCTGTTTATAGCACCACACCACATGAATGCCAACAGCAAAGTTATGGATTACAGCAAGACTAAAGTATGCCATGGTCCAAGATTTTGAATCTCAGAAGTTTGGGGTGAAAGGTGTGAAAGACTCTTAGGGAAGCAAAATCTATAAATGTTAAACAATTTCCTCTGGTAAATCTACAGTGACAGACATAGATGTGCCAACAGTTAGGTCCCTGAGGTTGGATTAGATGGTCTCCACAGGTCCCTTCCAACTTCAACCATTCTGTGATTTCACTAAGACTATTCAGTGAAATATTAATTTTTTCGCACTATGGTTCCCTTCTGCTATCTCTCGTATTTTCTCTGCTGTTGGTCTGTGAAAGGCTGCCATCGGTAGTCTGTTATTTTAGTCTCCCCAAACACACACTTGTTACATGTCTATAAATTGAGAACTTCTTCAGTGAAGCTGTTTAGGTTCTTCAGATGATAACTAATAATAATAATAACTAATCTTCAGATGATAACTAATCAGTTTATCACCTAAGCTGGTTAATAATACAGTCCAAACACAAACTGCTAACTCTTCTGTGTACAAAACATTCCTGGAATCACAAAGCTTCCAATTAATAATAACTTTGCATCACTTACATCTAAGTAGTTAAATGCTTACATATCCATGTATACCCAGGACATCAGGCTAACATGAGAAATGCAACAGGATGTCCAATTGTGGGAACAATTTTGCAATACATTTCTGCCAGTGAAGACACTACAATTTTTAAACAAAAAAAGACTTTGTTGTTCCATTATCAACCAACCACCACACTGATCCTACTGACTAATTAAAACCCCTCCTGCTCCTGCACAGTCATGTTTCATAAAATCACTACCTACTATACCACCAAAGGCACATAAACTCCGGTGAGAAGTTACTGAGCAAAGGATCTGAGGACAGCAACAGGCTTGGTACG
Organism: Rhea americana; assembly: GCF_003343005.1. Classification (NCBI taxonomy): domain Eukaryota; kingdom Metazoa; phylum Chordata; class Aves; order Rheiformes; family Rheidae; genus Rhea; species Rhea americana. Next base: position 70,258 of record NW_028186539.1, read on the forward strand.
TACTGCAGTAGCACTTAGGAACAGCTTGATCTGAAGAAGATTTCTCCACTGACAACAACTGATACTACTAGTCAAGGAAATTTCACTCATCCTGCACTTTACTAATGATTGTATATCATTAGTAAATTTTGCCAGAGATAATTTTGCCAACTCAAATGCTGTGTAGTGCTGAATCCGGTTCTTGACACAATACTAAATGAACTAAATCTATGCCATCAGCTTTATCAAACCACCATGGTCATCTTAAAAAAACAAGCTGTGTTTGTTCAAGAGAACTTACTGAACTCTCTATCAACACAAGCTGACATTAACTACATGCCTAACCTTTAGTTATTTATTAAGCAAATAATGTTTTAGTATTTCTGAAATTCTACCCAGAATACATGTCAGGGTAATGACATTCACATCATTCCAGCACTGGCAAACTTCAGCCAGTTTTCTGGAATTTCCTAGTATTCCAAACGAAAAATAACAACCAGCATTTCTGATACTTCTAGATAGAAGTTATCTGGACCTCTGGACCTGCTGATTTAAATGGCCTATCTCTATCAGAAGTTGTTTGGCATCATCTCTGATTACCAGAGGAAATAGCTCAACACATGCATTTCACAAACACATGCTCCTAATTCTCAAATGGAAAAAAAAATACTTGCTCAACACAAGTTTTTCTGAATCATTAATAACTTATTACTGCCATCTAGTAATAGGTCTATGTTATTACAAACTTTTTGTTGACTTGAACTATACTACTCACCCTTCCAGTTCCTTAAGAACTCTTCCTTTACAAAATCAGTGCTGTTTTAATATGGTCTGCATCAGACTTCCCAAATCCTTCCCTATACCTAAGTATGCAGGTTCTTTGGACTGTTTAACCTTTGTACCACCTTTACTGAACTACTTCCAGAAGCTACTGTTAAGACCCATAAAGCACATACGAGATTTCATACGCATGTTCTTAAAGAGTTGCCATACTAGACCAGATACAGCGTCAGTTTAGACAAGTATCTTGTTCAACAAGCAGATGCCTATGAGAGAGCATAAGAATAGGATGTGCATATATCAGAGTCTTCCTGAATACTGTTAGCACTTTCTAACCACCTGCAGCATACAGAAATACTAACTCAGAGGGAGATTCGATGTATTTAGTAACCCTCAAAAGATTTTCTTTCCATGAAAATCTCCCATTCTCCCTTGAGCACACATGAACAATCACAATCCACAGTATCTTGCAACAAGGATCTTCTCAGCTTAATTGCTGTGTGAAAAACCTTCCTCTTCCTATTTTTATTTGGTATCCTTTAGTTCTGGCACTGGAAAAGATGTCAAACAATGCATTAATTCTCTCCAAAACATACATACCTGTATGGAAGTAGGCTACAGTTGTTCTCTGTTCTTTTCCACAGACCTCTGCCATTCACCCTAGCATTTTCCCCCTTGTTATCCTTTCTACTACCGAACTGATGTTTTCATGAAGCTATTATAACCCAAAGATCTCATTACTGAAGGGTCATAGTGAGTTTGAAACCCATCATAAGTCTATCTGTAACGTTACAACACTTTCCACCCACATGCACTGATCTCCTTTTGTCTGTGCTGAACCTTTCTGCTATCACATTGCCTGCTCACCCAACTTTGGAAGGTCATTCCCACAGGTCCTCTCCAACATCTTTCACTTTGCTACCTTCAGTAGCTTGGTATCCTCAATAGACTCCACAAGTCCTACAGACTCTCTGGAAGGTCCCCAGCTCCTTATTTGCTTGAAAATAGATATTAGTATTTTCAATAGCTTCTGCTAGGTGTTCTTCAAAGTCTTTGCTCACCAGCTTTATTGCAGTTTTACATCCAACCTCCTCAGAGTTCATGACTCTTTCTACTTTTTGCATAAGGGCATGACTTGAGCTTTTTGATGAATGCCTTCGTCTTTTAAATACACATTTACTCCATTTGTTCAGCCACAATAGGATTCTTTTGCCTTTTCTCATGTCTTTTTTGATACATGATGTATACTTGCGTTATGCTTTCAGGGTGGGATCTTTAAGTTCCCTGTAGGGATTTAATTCCCTCCAACATCCTTTTTAGTTCCTTTTAAAATCACTTTCTCTATTGTACACAATTCCCTGTTTTGAACTGGATATAACTTTTACTCTCGTTGACTTCTCATGCTCTACAGAAGTTGTTGAATCTAACTGCATCACAACGAAAACTGCACAGTGCTTCTTTAGTTGTAACATTATGATCAAGTACTTGAAGTTGGCATAATTTCTGGCTGGCAGTTTCGAATTTAGCCACTTCATAGTTTAAAAGCACTAGCTACTATCCAGGCAACTGGAAGCATGTTGACAAAATTCAGAGTAGCTTTATAGTCAAAAGGATGTGAATTCCTGTGTTGATGCAAGTATACTAATATAGGTTTTTGTGTAGGTTTAGCTTAATGCCATGCAGGGCAAAGGAAAAGGCGAAGTTTGTGCAAATTTGAGACAGAAGGCACAAGAGCAAGAAATACTCTTCTCAGCAGTAGTAATCTACATTTGACACATGTATCACATACGTGGCTTTTCTACGTTTCATTCCAACACTAGCAAACAACACAACCCTGTTCATGCAGAAGTTGATGAATAAGCAAGCTGTTGCTATTCTGTGAAGCAGTTCCTTCTAGAGAAAACATACAGAATGATCTAATTCTCCTGATAAGAAACTACCTCAAGTTTCACCTATCTAAAAGGATACCAAACTGAAGCAGCATTCTTACCTGACATATAGCAGATAGGCTTTTACCCAGCAGTATCTGTGCTAACTACCGGAGCTCACTGTTGATTTACTTGTATGTGTAGTACACCACGCTTTGCAGTAGGATTCAAAATCAGAGACTCCTTTACCAGCACTAGCCTATCTTGATGAAAACCAAGAATTTTCTATTCTGGAACCACAAGCCTTGTACAGAGCACCAGAAAACAGATGTGACAGATATTTCTACACAAAGACAAAGTTGTCTGGTAAATAACACACTGTTTCTTTGTCCAAACTATCAGTTGTTTCTCAGACAAAGAAAGAACCATCTACAGATTGAGATTGTTTATGTAAGACTCCACCTGGACAGATTTCGCTAGCACAGTCCATCCTGATCTAGTGAGATACAGGCAGCCATTTCTAAGAAAACCTTGGGAGTACTCATGCATGAATGGTTTCTGATTGGTAGTTCATTCCAACATGACTGTGGGGTTTATGTAACAACCATTTCAGTCCTTTGCTAATAGGTGACATCTAGAACAGGAGACGCTTCAGATCTATGTGCACTTGAAAAGGTTTAAAAATTCTCAAGTGCAAATGCAGATTCCTTAAGAAATTTCAGAAACCAGGGCAACCATACAGGACAGAGGGAGATACTTTTCTCCTAAAAAGTAGACCATGCCCTGCCAAAGGTCTATAGACTACAGGCTAAAATCTAATGAGCTAGTGTGTTTGGAAGGTTGGAGAGTTTAGAAAGCAGAGTTCTCTCATTCTCTCCTTTTTCTTCCCCATCTTCTTCTCAAAAGCATAAAATCATTTTAAAGGGGGGAGAAGGAGAAAGGTAGAGAATAGAACGGTTTTGGCCACCTAGCACATGACAGTGGTCAAAGCAGAATCTAAACATCTGGCCTCCTAAAGCTCCTGTTTCAACCACAGATCATTCTGAAGACAAATATACTTAGAACATGCAACTATACAAGACCTCAGCAGCTAGTGAACAAAAAGAGGTTAAAATGCCATTGCTTTGAATTAAAGACATCAACGCCAAAACTCAAAATACCTGTATTGAAAAAACAGTATTTATTAATAGTCAGACACACAGAAAAGAGTAGCTCAGACTGTGCAATCAGTAAGCAGCAAGAGTGTGGGAAGAAAGAAAAGAGGAAAAAATACCTAAGGCTTAGAAAGATATTTTTAAACAATTGGCACCAAACTGAAGTTCTGTTTGGCCTGCTAACATCAGCAAAAAGAAATAGATAGATAGATAGATAGATAGACAGATAGATAGATAGATAGATACACTGGTCCTCTTGACAGACTATCATGATCTCAACATGCAGTAAGAAAGTGGATAACACCCAGTTCCATTGCTGCTGTTTGATAAACAGACTGCAATTATGCACTGTCCAATCACATAGCAAAAAAGATTCGAGTTACTTCTAGACAGCTACAGGATCAACTCATAAATGTCCGCTGCTAAAAGAGCAGGATTGTATGATGTTGATATTTTGTTAGAAAAGAGGTTAGATGAAATCTACTACCTGGTATCACAAACTACTCTACATACACCCCTATTCAGCCACTGTTTACTCAATGCCAACCCTGGTATATTGGGCAGATCCTATGATCAGCCTAACTTCTGCTTCTGAGGGCAGCCTTTGCTTCAAAAAGCAGCTCCTGGCAAGCAGTACTATTGGGCTGGAACACCATTTGCATCTTATCATTGTGGAATAGCATGTCATTTTGCCTTTCTATTCAAGCAGCGCCAGCAACATGCAGAACATCTTCTAGTAAGCACCATGTAAAACTGGCATCAGTGCTACACCACATCTAGGAAGGCTGGGAACTGAATATGCTGCTCAACACTGAAATCATGTAGCATCAGGCCATATATAACACAGAAGAAATACAATTCAGGACGATGATTCGAAGAAATTACCACGATTAATACTTTTATTGATGCCTCTGCTCTCCTGCTGCTCTTTCTGCAGAGTGCGAGTTCATGAAGAGAAGTCAGACTGGGAAGTCAACATTCATGGAGATCTGTTCTGAGCACTCTTCTTATTTATCATGCCAAAACAGACTTGCAAGGCCCAGTGCACTTGGAAATGATGGTTATTCTAGTAAATTAGAAGCTGAGACCACAAACTCTGACTCCTCTGCCACTCCTCAGGGTTAAAAAGATGGCAAACACTTACCTAAGTTGGGACTTTACCATTGACATGTGGAGTGTTCCCTGCCTGTGTTCGTTTCAAGGCAGAAACATTCCACTATGGCTTAGGCTATACATTCAAGGTAATCTGTACCTGGCATATAAGCTGCTGCAAAGAGCAGGGCCTTATACACAAAATAAATTCACCGGCAACTCGATCTCCAATCAGGAAAACCTGAAACATCTGAAGAGGCAAGTGATGTTGTGTTTGGCCACAGAGATGCAAATTCCTCAGAAAGACTCTCAAGTGTAATTTCTAAATTGGGGTGTTGTGTCTCTGCTGTATCCTGAGTAACATCTGTGAAAGAAAAGGCCAAGAGGTAGGCACAGTATAGGATCAGTAAGTCCAAGGGGAAGCACTGTGGCACCTTCAGTCATCAGAACTGGGAGGCCCATTCTTCAGGACAGGCCCTGGTGACTGCTCTACAGAGAATCCTTTATAGTGTTGGCATCTCTCCAGATTTTGTCTATATATAGTTTTTACTCTTTTGTATATAGGACTGGTAAATAAATTCTTTTCATTTTTCTCCCTCATCTTTTCTTGTCCAAAATTTGCCTGCAGCCTTCCTCCTCCCATTCCTCCGATCTGCAAACCTAGCTTCCTGCAGATGCCAGTGCAAGTAGTTAAGCGGAACCACCCGCTGAAGAGGGACAATAACTTGTACAAACACATAGAAATAAACCAACCAAAATACTTTTAACAAGATTTATTGAATCCAAAGTACAGCAGAAACAGATATATCCACAACGTACAAATAGCTTGTACAGTACTTAAGAGAATGGGATATTTAAGGTGAAGCCAATTATGGACCGCACTGCTTCCACTTCTTCTGCAAGACGGTAAAATGACTTCAAATGCAGCAGAAGCCTAAGTGCTGCACTGCAGGATCAATTTGTATACAGAAAATAAAACCATTTCATGCCACTGAGGACAAAATTCTCAAAGCAGAGACTAGACATGTTTAAGTCTCAGGGTTCTTGCAGTATTACACTGAAGCATGTGCAAGGTAATGGTGCAGTGTCACCACACATATTCCCAGTGAGGGACAGCTCCACAGTGGCCTCACTCCCACTCGCACTCCTAGCAGATCTAGCACTTCCATGAAAGTCTAGTTTAGATCTTATGCAGCAAAAACAGATTATGCTCAAGAACACTCAGGACTCTTGGTAAATCTGGCTGCAGGCCTGGCTCAAAGATTATTCCTCACTTTTCACAAAGTACTTTTAGTTGCAACTGCTAAAGAGACAAGGCTTGGATCAAACACTCATGGCAGAAAGACTAACTGTGGCAAACATCCAAAGAAAAAAAAAATGAAACTCCAACATCTATCTTCCATTAATAGAAGGCAGCATTACAGAGAGACAGTGACCCAAAGATCAAAGACAGCATAAGAAAGACAAGCGAGAAGACCTGCAGGAGTTTGGTAAATCCAGCAGAATATGGATGCTAATAAGCATTCCCTGATCCATCACAAAGTCCATCAGCATAAAATAATACTGTAAAATTTCCTTTTAACAATACTGATCTGACATGGTGAATTTAGATGAGATCAGCAACTCCTCCTATTTGACTGCTACTAGATATTAAGTAGGCTTCAAAACAACATCAAACCACAGTCAGCATTTTTTATACAAAATGACACTACCCATTGATTCATAAAGAGAAAAAAAACAAAACCAGAAAGCTCTGGATGGCTGCAATATTGGCAATACCACATCAACAAGAATGGTCTGTTCCACCTGCCTGAAATTTGATAATGAATCCATTTTACTATCATTACATAGCATGCAGCTCACTGCAGAATGCAGTAACCAAAACAAATTCTTACTGCCTTAAATGACTAAAGACGGTAAGCGCTCCTAACTTACAAGCTTGATGTGTAAGAGAACTACAATATATTGAAAATCTTCCGTCAGAGTCAGAACATGATCCAGTCTTTGGAAGGGACTGAGCCACATTACAAGCCATTTATAGGTTTGTAAAAAACACAACATGATTAAACCACAAAACAAGTGGGTTCTATGGACAAAAGGCAACATTCAACAACTGTCTAGCATGATCAGGTTGCCACTGTACTATTACATCTATTATATTCCCTGACATGCCATACTAGGGGGACATGGAAAACAATGCAGGGCAGAGACAAAGGAAAATGCCTGGTTAGGAGTTTTGCCATTCATCTATTAAGCAACAAGGGCAAAGAACAAAAACAGGATACAACAGCCTTTATCATATACACAGGACTCAAATCTCATCATACTAAATAACTCATATTTGCATTTATGTGTCAACTCTTAGCTGATGGGCAAGATGGCCCATAATCTGTGCTACATACAGAGAGGACACTTCAGGATATTAGTAAAGGCCACATCACAACCCCAACTATGCTATGACATCTCAACTCAACTTTGGAAAGTCTACTTTCACATGGCACAAAACTAAAATACAACCTGATGCATAACAGAAAGCTCCATGTAGAGAAAGGATAAAATGTGCCTGTAATATATGCCCACTTCTGGGAACACGTTACACCAAGGAAAACACTGCAGACAAAGTCTCTACAAAGAGTCAACCCGTATCTGTAGGAGTTATGACATTGAATATAAACCTAACAAAGCTGAAGGCAAGCCAAATTCTAGAAAACCACTTTAGACGATATATCCCTTAGTTCTAAATTCAAGAGGGCTAATTAGACAAGGACATAGCACTAAATCTGTGCTGTATCTTGGCATCTGCACTGCACTGGAGCCAGTAAGCCCTTCAAAAAATCAGGCTACAGAAAAGCACAGGACAGCCATATTCTCCCAGCCCTAGGTGAGAACCAGCTCAGCCAACGAGCTCCCAGTTAAACTGAACATAACAAGCAAGATCCAAGCTGGACAGTTACAGAGGCAACATACCGCTTCTGCATCATCCTTCTCAGAGCACCCTGCAGTTTCTATATTACCCATGTGTTTCCATTTTTATGGAACCCATGTGGTCACCAACTAAGTGACCACATTTAATAAGAAGCACCTCTTACTCATCTGCATTAATCCCTGAGCATTTGATGGCCAGTGGAAATACTTTCTCTGATTAGTCTTCCAAATTCTGGGTTACTTGCCTTGAAATATTAATACATGTTTCTGTTCAGCTTGAATGATGTGTCTAAACACCTTCTCAGATATTTGATGGAGAAGTACTCTCGTTACTCATAGCTCTGCTTTCATTCTGCTGCCTCTCATCCAGACCTGAAATCTGTGCGCCCCAGTTAGCCTAATTAAAATGCTAATTAAAGCCCAATTAAGAAAAAAAAATCACCAAACAGCTCCCTAAAGACCTGGCAAAATGGCTGACAGCAATTGTTCTGACCTGAATGCAGACAGGTTAATCAAGCCAAGGGAATGTGTGAACTAAAGTGGGCCTGAGGGGAAAAAGCAAGTAACTTACTTTGCAAAACCTTAACTTTCACATAAATAGCTACACATAAAACATGAGATTAAATTTAGCCTAAATTCAGAAGGTTATTTACTTCAATTCTGAGCTTCAGGAGTTGTTTTTGCTACTCCCCAGCTTGATAGAGTATCAGGTCTAACTGCATTTGAGACCAGGTCACATAAAGGGTGGACCTGATCCTCACTGCTATTGCAGCTCTCAACAGCAAGCGTCATGCAGTGTTCTAAGATATCTGTCTAATTCCTCCATGCCGTGTTGACTTGCACCATATCAGCTCTTAGCAGAAAACTCATGTTTTAAAGTATGTCCCATCTGGTTGTATCCAGCTGTGTACATGATAACCTGATTATGAGTTATCATACACCTCATGAGTGGAGCGCAGGACTACATGGGGATAGTGGATTAGGCTGCTGCTGTATATGGCAGCGAAGAGGCAACAGAAATAAACTGCACACGATTTCTTTTGCCATTTCGGCATAGAGGCTAGCAACTTTGAGACTGCGCTTCTGAAAATCTACTGAGGAAGAAAAACTGCATTTGAACTAAATGGAAAGCAGAAGTATAATCTCCTTGAATTCAAGAGAAGACTTCTTATTTTGCTAATTTTCAACAAGGTTATAAGAATTATATGAATCTCTGAACAATAGGACACAGATTCTATGCACCATACTTTAGCACCACAACTCCAAATAACAGATACTGTTGTGAAGAAAAAAGGGAATAGTACACAAACTGACATACATATTTGGTTACTTCTTGCAACTCCTGCACAACTTATATGTAGTAGAAGCTGGTAAAGAGTCTAACAAAGATAGATTAAGAGACTGAAGCACTTAAGAGAGGCTGAGAAGAAGGGATTGCTCAGCCTAGAGAAGAGAAGGATTAGGGAGAATCTTATCAACGTGTGTAAATAGCTGCTGGGAGGGTATAAAGAAAGAGACAAACTATTCTCAGCAGTGCACAATGACAGGACAACAGGAAATGGGCACAAATTGAAACACAGGAAATTCCACCTGAATGTAAGAAAAAAAACCTTTTATTGTGAGGGTGGTTGAACACAAAAACACGTTGCTCAGAAGAGCTGTCGAGTCTCCATCCTTGGAAATATTCAAAACTCTACACAGTCCTGGGCAACCTGTTCTAGCTGACCCTACTTTGAGCCAGGGGGTTTGGWTCAGATAATCTCCATAGGTCCATTGCAACCTCAGCTATTCTATGAATCTGTAGCAATGGGAAACACACACCTATCCTTGGAATAGAGTCCTTGGAGAAAATCAGCAGAGACAGACCAGACTCAGCTGCAAGGCATCTGGCCTAGAAAATTTGCACAGACTGGATTCTTCTGCTACCAATTTTTCAGTCTTTCTCATGCTACTCTTCTATACCCCAAGAAGCACCATATTCAGAAAGAAACTAACTCTCTGTCTTTTCCAGACACTAACAGAAGGCTGCATAGCCACTATTAGCACAGTTAATAGGCCCTTCTGAGCTCAATACCTTCCCAAACCCTGAAACATTTGGATTAGAAAGCATCAGACAGGAAACAGCATAAGAAGTATAGGCTTTGTCATTTGTTTTACATTTCTTTACTGCATGACTGAATAAAACAAAGTGCAAGTCACAAAAAAATCCATTCAAGTCCCAAGATAATTGTGTTATTTTACTAATCACTGAAACAAAGGTATCCAGCCCTTGTCTTCAAAGTACTTGAAAAAAAGGCAGCAACAGGTCGAAAATTAAAGGGACAGAGTGCCTCCTCAGCAAGTTTGCTGATGATACCAAGCTGGGAGGAGTGGCTGATACACCTGAGGGCTGTGCTGCCATTCAGAGAGACCTGGACAGGCTGGAGGGTTGGGTGGAGAGGAATCTCCTAAGGTTCAACAAGGGCAAGTGCAGAGTGCTGCACATAGGGAGGAATAACTCCATGCACCAGTACAAGGTGGGAGCTGACCTGCTGGAGAGCAGCTCTGCAGACAAGRACCTGGGAGTGCTGGTGGATGACAGATTGACCATGAGCCAGCAATGTGCCCTTGTGGCCAGGAAGGCCAATGGTCTCCTGGGGTGCATTAGGAAGAGGGTTGCCAGCAGGTTGAGGGAGGTGATCCTGCCTCTCTACTCAGCCCTGGTGAGGCCTCATCTCGAGAACTGTGTCCAGTTCTGGGCTCCCTAGTACAGGAGAGACATAGTGCTGGAGAGAGTCCAGTGTAGGGCTACAAAGATGATCAGAGGGCTGGAGCATGAGAAGCCTGAGAGGGGATTTTATCAATATGTACGAGTACCTGAAGGGAGGGTGTCAAGGAGATGGGGGCCAAACTCTTTTCAGTTGTCCCATGCAAAAGGACAAGAGGCAAAGGGCACAAACTGAACCACAGGAAGTTCCACCTGAACGTGAGGGGGAATTTCTTCACTGTGAGAGTGACAGAGCAGTGGAAGAGGTTGCCCAGAGAGGTTGTGGAGTCTCCTTCTCTGAAGACCATTCAAGGCCCGCCTGGATGCAACCCTGTCTAACATGCTCTAGAGCAGGGGGGTTGGACTAGATGATCTCCAGAGGTCCCTTCCAACATTACCAATTCTATGATTCTATGATAAAGGGATGCAGCCATTGAGCAGCCAGCCAAGCTGGCTTCAGTAAGATGCTCTTTCAGAAAAACAGTCTTCATGATCAGTTGGACAACTGTAAATTGGAGAGAATGCCGTAAGGCAGGTTTTCAGCACACATCAAGTAAGATTTATATCTATTTCTGTATAAAGCAAATTTAGACCTTTGATACCTACACATATCTTTAGAACAAAGTTTCGCAGAGGAGTTGTTTCGACTGGCATTATCTCTGCGATCAGTTAATAATAACCCTAAAATCAAACAGCTTCCCCCATCGTTATTAAGCCAATTATATGGTCCAGTTGACATGCAGCCATACAAAGCGGTTTGCTAGCATAAATAAAAGGGTACCAGAAACGTAAGCAAGTTTGCAGTTAAGGAACTGGAACAGCTAACCAAGGAACTGCAGGTGTAACTCAGCCTTAGAAGGGCTTCCAGAAGTGGTTTTGGAGGATTTTACATATATTTATTATTTACTGCAAAACCAATATCAATCCTACATTTTCTTTATTCTGACATATGAAAGTTATTCATCATCATGCGTAATTTTTACAGGTATGAATTTGTGATGTCTGTATGAAATTCCTCACATGTACTATTGTTACTTGTGTGCAAATCACACAGGAAAGCAAGGAGTTTGGGTACTAATCAAACTGGGCCTTAAATATATTTATTGTACAAATAAAATAATAGTTCTGACTAGTCAAATCTCCTTACAGCTGGCAAGAAGAAAGGTTTAAACATGGACTGGCAAGCAGATTTGGCTATATAGTAATCCTGCACTGAATAATTCCAGCAGGATACTGTATAATCAGCATTGCTACTACCAATCTAACAGAAGTAACATAACAGATTCAAATTGCCATTAAAGTATTAAGACCAAACAAAGTATAGATTTTGATATGGCTTTGATTAAATTACTCAAGTGATCTGCTTTATCCTACAGCTCTGTTTGTATCATACAGTACTCAAAGGCCTCCATAGCACTTAGTGCTGAAGAGGACCCAAAACCTATGCCAAAAAGTAGAAGACATAAGGAAAATGAGAAATAAAAGGGAGACTATAAGCAATAATTAGGCAAGTACTTAAATCCCAAAACAAGAAATCACAAAGCTTCCTTCAGCCATTGCTGAATAATTCGAGGAGTTTATCTAGAGAGCTCTATGATCTTGAGTTCTCCATGAAGAGTCCTCCCACTGGTTAAGGGGGAGATAAATTGAATATTTCCATGCTTCCCTAGAGCATTCAGCCTCCCTTCTGATTAACAATAGAATCAGAATTCATCTTTTTCCATGGTGCTACAAGGTTCTCTATACACACTTGAGAGACACTTACCATGAGGACCTTCCCTCAACACAGTGTGCATCAAGTGCAAAAGGCAGCCTTCCTACAGCCCGGTATCTGCTCATTCAAGCTCAACACATGGACTCTAGACTCTCAACAGCTTGTGCTGCCATTGGTTTCTCCCTTTTTTTTTTTTTTTTTTTTTCCATCTGTATGCCTTCCTAATGCTTTAGCAAGCTGAAGACTAGGTTCTTTTGCACAGGCCCTTGAAGTCACAGAAAATGTTTTTATGATGCACACTGTTTGCTAGCAAATAGAAAAGATGTTCTTTAGACGTCATGGCAATCACAGAAATAATTTGGCTGAAAGGAACCGCTGGAGATCTCTGGCAAAACCTCTTCCTCAGAGCAGGGCTAACATTTAACTTTGATCAGGTTGCTCAGGGCTGTCCTACAGAGGTTTGAAAATGTCTAAGGATGGAGATTCCACAGCCTTTCTAGCAACCTGCCCCGAATCCTGATGAGAAATAATACTTTCCTTATGTCCCGTCACAATTTCTTTTATTGCATCTTGTGTCATTGCCTCTCCTCCTTTGATTGTGCACTTCTGAGAAGAGTCTGGTTCTCTGTAAGCTCCCTTTAGATTGTAGAAGACTGCTACTAGATCCCTCCTCAGCTGCTTCTTCTCCAGGCTGAACAGGCCCAGTTCCCATAGCTTCTCTCAGGATCCTGCAATACCAACATCTATTTAACCTCTTCCTTCTCCAGTCCCTTTGCAGAGGAAGCACACCTGCCTGAAAACTGCTTGCAAAACCCACTGCAGGAGAGATTGATATGCCTTTCCTCAGGTAAAGTTTAAAGACCACATATTCCTCAGCAGCTTTTCTCTCCTGCTTCACCCCCTCCAAACCTTGCAAGATAAGCTGAAAAGAAATAAAGTCCTACCCAGAAAAGTCAACAGCTACCTATCAACAAGGGAGAAAGACAAAAGGAAGGTATCTGCAAATAAAGCTAAAACGAAGACCCACTCACCTGCTTGGTAGCTTATGGAGGGGGACTGACGGCTCTTGTAGAGGAGAGAGATTTAATTCCCTGTGAATTCATCAAGGAGATGCAATTCCCAGTGCTCATTTTTACGTAGTCTACAAAGACCCTTTGCTGACCAAAGACATAGGACAGTTGGACAAGCTGTTCCTGTAATTGGTGATCTGGTTTAAGGAATTATAGTCCCAGAAACCAAACCAAATTTGTGGTAGGTTTCTGTATACCAAATTCCAATGTTTTATCTGACTACATACTAATTCAAGACTATAAAACATTCTTAAATATGAAAGCCTGTTCTTCTGATAGGGTATCTGAAACAGGCAAACAGTGAATAAGCCAAGAAATACCTTTTAATTTTAAAAGTAAGATAAAAAATAATCAAACACAAAGTTCTGTAAAGCAAACAATGGCTAGTGAAAGAAAACTGGAACTTCCTCTAACATGTGCAATGCTGCATAGCAAGGCAAGTCAGTTATCAACCAGACGGTGCATAAAGTCTCTAAAAGTGATTGGCCAGATCCTATCTCTGATGTTTCTGAAACTGTGGCAGGGGTGCCCAAGGGTACAATTTTACAACATCTTAGGCTGAATTAAGACTTGTCTGCTATTGTAGAGAATCAGTCCTCCTTCCTTCTCAGCATGGCTACATATTCCTGCTGGGTTAACCTCAAAGATATAAAACAAGTGAAATGTCATCTTGCAACAGTATGATGGACTTGGACCAAGGCAGAACACGATGTGAACACCTCCTATCTACTCCATTTTCTGAAGGTTAGGTGAGACCTGTAATAAACCACCAATACATTTTCAGTACAGCTCAGAAAAAATTCATTGACTGAGGGCTAGATCCAAAAATAGACTTATCCGATGTGATACTCAGGATGCCTTGTTTCATGAACTGTGAAAGAACTAGCCTGCTAGAGAAGCCATTAAGTTCCTGCCAGGTTTGTAAGCTAGACTGGCTTGGCAAAGGATATGGCAAGTGCCAGAGCAAGGGGCTTGCACAGGGACTGTGCAGCTGTGCTTGGTGGTAGGAAACAGACAGTTCCACTCCTTTGATGACAGTTAGTTAGATCAGCTCAGCTATAACATGTAGCTTCATCTTCAGATAACAGGAGAACAGATACATGAAAAAAAAAGTTGTATCTGGAGAAAAAGGTAAGCAGACATTTCAATGAAAGCCACTCCTTGAAGTAGGACCTTTATTACTAGATATTATAAATGTCATTAAAAAATATGCACACACATTAGAGTCACAAATGTCAGCACTTCAGTAAAAATCACACAGTAATTTCAGAGTTGCTGATTGAATTTCAAAGCATCACTTACAGGAAACCTTTGAGCAGAACAGGGTCAGGACACTTTCCTTTTAAAAGCAGTACCTGTTTCCATTGCAGAAATGGGCAGTTTAAGGAAATGCTTAAGATTGCCCCATCCACACTTCCAGCTTTCAAAGAAAGCTCAACACGTCCCTCATCAGCGATGAGCTGGGCTGCAGCCCAGATGTATTTGGCATAAAGCAGAAAACTTGACTTGGAACTGGATATGGTCTAAGCGTTTGTTCTCAGGGAAAAAAAAAAGTTTAAAACAGAACCCAGCAACAAGATTCTTCTTTGAATCAGGGCTGAGAGGATGCCAAAGATCCTCACTGAGAGTGCAAAAGAATGAGTTTTAACAAGACAAATCTGGCAGTATTTCAGGTCACAAAAAGTTAAAATTATACCTAGACGTAAAGTCAAGTCAAGCCTCTAAGAGTATCATTCCTTAGCGAGCTCTGGCTTGCTCTGTGCTGTGAAGGACCTGACATACATTTCTAACTTGTTATTTGACCAATATCTTATCAAAAAGAAAGAGAGAGATATCAAATCCATTGTCCAAAAGTCAGAAAGACAATTACTGATCTGTAATACAGAACCATGAAGTTCATTTTACACAGATCATGTCAGATTGAGCTAATTATGTCCACAGAATTTCTCTTGGTAGCACAATCTTCATGTGATCCAACAAGCTCATATGATCAAATTCACACAATTCCCTGCTAAATAAGCAGTGTACAATCTGATGTCTCAAGTTCACTTTCCCTTTTATTTTATGCAGGGAAAAGAATTTCATATTCATAACACAGATTCTAGAATTAAGAGTAGTATACAGGCATTTTGATTCAAATCTGCCATTAGTTTAGTTAATTTTAAATCTCTGAAGGAAAAAAATAGAAAGTGTTGTCAGGGCTGTTTTAAGAGTTCAATTTCAGGACAGCACATCTATGACATTCCATGTGTATCATCTCAGATTAGTATTTAACTGTGTTATATTCTTCTAGGATAAGCTATAGTCCAACTGGCAGTCTACAGGCCACACAAAAGACATTCCCATCCATCTTTCCCTCACACAACCTAGAAAATAACTTCCTGGACAGAACATTCTCCCTTAATAGCCAGATAACTCCTCTTCTACACAGGCAGGCACTTAGACCCTGGGAAGAGCAGATGACGTTAGACTCCTGCTTCATCTTACACATGCACGCAACCCTCTTCACAGTACAAACCTGTCAAATAGGTTGGGAGCATTAGGGAGGCAGGGCAGGGGGTAGATAGGGAAGGAGAAAAAGAGTCTGAAAACTGAGACTTCTATACCTGCTGACACTGAATCATCTTGATCTAGGAATTTCAAACCTTTTTTCAACCAAGTATTACTTGAGAAAACTGGTAATGCTCTGCTCCTCTCCTTCTGTGATCCAGTTCTGACTGAATAAAGACTTGTGACCCTAGTTATCCCTCCAAAGGTAGGAAGGTAGCTAGGGATTTTGGCTCGTATGATAAGACTCTTGCAATAGGAGGTCTTAAGAAAAAAATAAAATAAAAATGTTTTCTAATGATCATGTTCCACTTTTGGAATATGCAAATTTCCAGCGAAGATGAAAGCAAAATCCTGACTGAGAAGTAAATTCACCAGTATCTTACTGCAATTACTACAGAAGGTTTTCCTTCTATTAGGACACTCATACGACATTCTCCTTCACAGGCACCAAGAGGTGTAATATGGCTTGTGTAATATGAAATGTGAAACACACATTTCATCTTTAAAACAGTTCCAACAAAAGTAAATCAGTCTCAAGACAAAGAAAACACTGGGAACCAACTCACTCATTCAGGCATTTAAAGAACATTTAACTTCCTTTCAAAAGCAGAAAATTTCTAGTTTTAAACCCACTGGAAAGACTCCCTGCTACGGAAGTCACTATGGTGACCCAAACTAACACTACCCAATTCATTAACTAAAAATTGTAATGAAAGATTGAAAATTATTATAAAAAAGAAGCTGCTTAACCAACTTAGAGGTTAAGCTACAAACAAGTATTCCCAGGAGAGGATGCAACATATTAAGTAGAAGTACTACTCTATCACTTATTTCCCATTTTCAGAGAAGGAAGGGAAAAAAGACGAAAGATAATATGACAGGAAAATCTTCCTGCCATTTTAAGATTTTTTCATATAAAATGGTCAAATGGGATTACATATTAAATGTCAAAATGCTTTGCTGCTTATTTTTCAGACACGAGAAGCTTTTATGGCTGAAAGCTCATTATCTTCTTTACCTTTATCCATTTGTTTAATATTAACTTTTGTTATCTGCTAAAATCATCATGGCTACAGTAGGAATACTAGCATAACTCATTTTAGTATTATACTCAAGTCTGAAACTCCCAGATGTTAGACTTTCATAGTCATACCATTTTATTAATAGAAACAAACATCCTTCAAATCAGATATACAAATTAAAATCTTTATTTCAAATGAGCATTTAACACAGACTGGAAACCAAAACAAGTCTTAACAGTAACTTACCAGGAAGTCTGTTCATGTTGACCCCTTGAGCAGAAAGTCCTATTCCCATATACCTTCAAGAAAACAAACAAAATATCAGTCAAGCACAGAATGGCCAAGCCACAATACCTTCTGCAGCAGTAATAGAGGGGGGAGAAAAAGGAAACCATTTAACATATGAACACAGAAGCCACTAAAGATTTTCCATTGCATTTTTATTTTTTTTTCTTGAATCAAAGACAAAATGTTAACCTGCCCTAGTGACTGAGAGCTTTCTGCTCTACGAATACAACTATTCTTTAATTCATAATTGGTAAGGAAAGAGAAAAGGCCTGGATAACAATCAGGAATTAAATGCCTGTTTTCATATATCAGAAAAACATAAGTATCTATAAGTGATCAACAAATGAGTAAACAAAGTACATCAGAACAGATACCGCTTATAAGAGAAAAAGGTCCATATAATCTTGTACACTGTCTCCAGAAGTTGCCAGCCATGGATGCACAGGATGGTGCAAACACATAACCATACTTCCTAAGAACATCCTTTCACTCTCCAACATATATTTTACAGAATTTCCTAAGCAAAAGGTGGTCTTTTTGCATTAAGAATGCAAATAGATTTCTTCCTCCATTAACCTGATCATTTGCTTTCTGAACGTTTACAAACTTTTTGAACAAGCAATATACCCTGTAGTAGAGAGTTCCAGTTTCATTATTGTCAGTTGCCAATTTCCTTCAGTACCTGAAGTTTCTGAACTGGAAGAGATAGGAATAGCAGTTTCCCAAGGACACTCAGGATTTTGAAGTTCTCATTCATGTCCCACTTCCAAATGGTCTCCTCCCAAGGTTGAATACTCCTAGTCTATTCAGTTGTTCCTCATAAGCAAGCCAACCCATAATGCTGACCTGCTACATTTGCAGTTTTGTATCTTCTCAAAGTGGGAGGAAAACAGTACTGCAAACAGCATTCATAACGTTAGTATACCATGACTACGGTAGAAAACAGTATAACAATGTTCTCCATTTTGTCCTCTGTTCCTCCTCTTCTAATCTCTCGCATTCCATTTATTTTTTAACTGTGGATATGCAGTGAACTGACTTTTCCATGAAACTATCAATTGTAACCCAAAGATCTTGCCCCTGCACTCCAAGAGGCAGCTCAGAGACTATCTTTTGCATCAGGTTGACATTGCTTACTCTGCCCCCACATGAATCATTCTACAGCTATCCAGTCTGAAATGCATCCTCCATTTTATTGTCCAGTCACTCAGCATTGTAAGATTATTCTGCAGTTCTTCATAGTTGGCCCCTATTTTTACAGTCTTAGTTAGCTTATTCGCATCATTCTTAACTCAATAGTGAGTTATCACCTCACTATTAACTTTACTTCCAGGTCATTCATTAACGTAGTGAACAGCAAAGGCTTAGTACACATCCCTGCAGGAATCCATTCGTGGACAGCTTTGAGTGTGAGGAGGAAAGGAGACACAACACAACATTGCACGGCCATGGATTTTTCTGTCCTGTTTCCTACCTGTTAACCAATCTTTTTACCAATCATTTAACCACACAAGTACCTTCTCTTTATTCCAAGTTTCCTTAGCTCTTTTAAGAATTGTTGAGGACGGACCTTGTCAAATAGCTTTCACAAATCCAAGCAGATGAAATCTCACCTACTTATGCATTCAACAATGCATAGGCTCTGCAAATGCTCTTCTTCCACACTATGCAATCTACATGCATGTACCTGCTTTGTTTGTTGTTTCTCTCAGCTTGCTTGTTCTGTAGTTCTCTTTATATCCTCTGGAACTAGATGAACTAGTGCAGTGTTTAGCTTGTTTTTAACGAACTTCCACATTTTTAGATTGCTCTTCTTTTTGAAACTAGCAAAATTACAGTTGACTGGGGAGGGAGGGAGTCATTTTTATGCAAAGACTTAAATCCAAACACACTACAGACAGTGTTCTACTGTTCCTTCACAGCATCACCTCTCCTTCTGTGGCTTCCCTGACTATCTCCTCCACAATAAAACACTAACCATGTCTAAAAATGTTATTTCAGAACTTTGCCCCAAAATTGCATTTCCCAAACCTATATAGGTTAAAACTCCTACCCAGAAACTAGAAAAGCAACTGTGCTTCCTGTCCTTGAGGTCCTCTCACTTTCTTCTGTGTCTCAATCATTGTCACCACCCCAACCAAGCAGGCTGGAAATGGTAATAAATTTTGTTTTTCCTGTTCACGTAGAAATTTTAATCTATAGAGATATATGACATATATTTATCAGATTTGATTCCAAAATCTCTTTAATATATAGCACCACATCTTTAACATCACAGCCAACTTTCTCCTTCTTGTAAACTTCACATCTTGGTAATACAACCTTCCTGATTTTAAACACTTGAAACATAGTTCTGTAACACTTTAAATGAAGCAAGTCCCTTCTTTAAACACACACAATTTCAAAAGCATTCCATCTCCCAGAGAATCTGAATCCCTCTTCCTCGGCCTATTTCCTGAACAACATGCTAAAAATATTCCTCCCTATCTCTCTTTCTGGTACTGTGGAAACTATAAAGGTAGATTTAAAAAAAAAAAAGAAAAAAAAGAAACTGCTACAGAAGAGGTCCTAGTTTTCAACGTCCTATGTAACAGTAAGTTTTGCACACAGAACCTTTTTCCTGCTCTTCCCTATGTTCTCAGTACCACATGGACCACAGCCATTAGCTTATGCTCAGCACATCTTACAACATTCAGACGCTAACTTTGCACCTACCAGGGAAGTCATGATGCTCTTCTTCTGCTGTTCTCTTTTATCTGACCCTTGGCCTCTAAAGGTTATCTTCAGGGAGAAACTATGGAGCACAGCTAACAGAGGCAGCAAACAGACGCAGCAATCTGCGCAGCACTATCTTGGCTCTGCCTAGAGCTTCTGGGGGCCCTTGTTGGAAATTGTGGTCTGCTGGCCCCTGTGGAACAAGGGCACTAGAGGGTGACTCTGCCAACACTCCTAGTAGCACCCACTTTCACATACATGGTTATAACTCGCCACAAAGCATATTTGCCTGTAGCTGTTGGAATTGCTGCATCAGCTATATCAGAGGATTCAACCCAGACAGAGCCTTTGACAGGAGATGCTGCCCTACCTAGAGGTCTCAGTCTGCAGGGAGTGCTCGCAGCCTCTCTAGAAGGCCTGGACTGATAGTCAGCCCTCCTGCAAGAGGTATGCTGCTGTTGACGATTTGTGTCCTCAAGTCAAGGAGTTGCGGAATGAAGTCAGTAGACTGCGAAGCATCTAAGAAAGTGAGCAGAAGATAAGATGTTCTTGGAGACTGTACTGCTTCAGAAGTCCCAATCCTGCAGCAGGGGAGTTGCAGGAAGGCTCTGTGAAGAGTGAAAGAGTACGGCACAGCACCGTGGAAGGCTGGAAACTAGCTTCTTCTCAAAGAAGAAGAAGAAAGGTAGGAAGGGGGAAGGGGAGAGTCATAAACAGAGGGTAGTCAATAAAACACAGCTCGGGTTGGGGGGCCTCCAACGGGTGCATGCAGCTGGGGATGTGAGTGTGGGACATGGCTATGGGCAACCCCCCTACACCCTTCCTGGGAAACCTGCATGTATGACTACCTCTCTGAAATGCCTGTACACCAGTGCACACAGCATGAGGAATAAACAAGAGAAAGTGGAGATCTGTGTGTGGTCAAAGGGCCATCATCTCACTGCAATCACAGAGGCATGGTGGGATAGCTCACATGACTGGAATGCTGTCATGGATAGCTATGTGCTTTTTAGGAAAGACAGCCCAGGAAAGCAAGGGGGTGGAGTTGCTCTTTATGTGAGAGAGCAGCTGGAATGCATGGAGCTCTGCCTCGGGGTGGAGGAGGAACCAGTCAAGAGCTTATGGGTGAGGATCAAAGGGCAGCCTAACATGGGGGGTCTACTATAGGCCACCTGACCTGGAAGAGGTAGTAGATGAGGCCTTCTACAGACTGCTGAACTATCCTCACGATCACAGGCCCTGGTTCTCATGGGAGACTTCAACCACCCTGATACTTGCTAGAAGGACAACACAGCAAGGCACAGACAGTCCAGGAGGCTCCTGCAGTGCATTGATGATAACTTCTTGTCACAGGTGGTGGAGGAGCCTACACGGAAGGGTGTCCTGCTGGATCTTGTCCTAACCAATAAACAAGGACTGGTTGGAGATGTGAAGGCTGGGGGCAGCCTTGACTGCAGTGACCATGAGATGGTGGAGTTCAGGATCCTGCAAGAAAGAAGCAAGGCAATAAGCAGGATTGCCACCCTGGACTTCAGGAGAGCAGACTTTGGGCTCTTCAGAGACCTACTTGGAGGAATCCCACGGGTTAAAGCCATAGAAGGAAGGGGGGTCCAGGAGAGCTGGCTAGTATTCAAACATCACTTTCTCCAAGCTCAAGAGTAGTGCATCCCAAGGAGAAAGAAGTCCAGGAAGGAGGGCAAGAGACCTGCATGGATGAGCAAAGAGCTCCTGATAAAACTCCAACAGAAGAAGAAAGCACACAGAATGTGGGAGAGGGAACAGGCTACTTGGGAGATTTACAGGAATGCTGTCAGAGCACATAAAGATGCGACGAGGAAGGCTAAGGCCCATTTGGAATTAAGTCTTGCAAGGGATATTAAGGACAATAAGAAGGACTTTTTCAAATACATCAGTAGCAAGAGGAGGACTAGGGAAAATGTGGGCCTGCTACTGAGTGGGGTGGGGGCAATGGTGACAAAGAATACAGAGAAGGCAGAATTACTAAATGCCTTCTTTGCTTCAGTCTTCACTGCTAAGGGCAGCCCTCAAGAATCCCGGAGCATGGAGATGAGAGAGAAAGTCTGGAAAAAGGAAGACTTTCCTTTGGTTGAGGAGGATAGGATTAGAGATCTTCTGGGCAAGCTTGACATCCACAAATCCGTGGGCCTGTATGGAATACACCTGAGGGCTGTGCTGCCATTCAGAGAGACCTGGACAGGCTGGAGGGTTGGGTGGAGAAGAATCTCCTAAGGTTCAACAAGGGCAAGTGCAGAATCCTGCACCTAGGGAGGAATAACTCCATGCACCAGTACAAGGTGGGCGCTGACCTGCTGGAGAGCAGCTCTGCAGACAAAGACCTGGGAGTGCTGGTGGATGACAACTTAACTATGAGCCAGCAATGTGCCCTGGTGGCCAGGAAAGCCAATGGTCTCCTGGTCTCCTGGGGTGCATTAGGAAGAGGGTTGCCAGCAAGTCAAGGGAGGTGATCCTGCCCCTTCACTCAGCCCTAGTGAGGCCTCATCTCGAGTACTGTGTCCAGCTCTGTACAAGAGGCATGGAACCTGGAGAGAGTCCAGTGTAGGGCTACAAAGATGATTAGAGGACTGGAGCATCCACCCTATGAGGAACGCCTGTGAGAGCTGGGCCTCTTTAGCCTGGAGAAGAGAAAATTGAGGGGGGGTCTTACTAATGTCTTCCAACATCTTAAGGGATATTGGAAAGAGGGTGGGGCCAGACTTTTCCAGTTGTCCCATGCAAAAGGACAGGAGGCAATGGGCACAAATTGAACCACACGAAGTTCTACCTGAATATGAGGAGGAATTTCTTTCCTGTGCAAGTGACAGAGCACTGAAACAAGTTGCCCAGAGAGGTTGTGGAGTCTCCTTCTCTGGAGATACTCAAAACCCGTCTGGATGTGAGCCTGTCTAACACACTCTAGGTGACCGTGCTTGAGCCAGGGGGTTGGACTAGAGGATCTCCAGAGGTCCCTTCCAACTTCAAGCATTCTGTGATTCTCAGAGAATTTTAAGCATGCAGAACAGCTTATAGACGAAAATATTTTTGAAGTACATCTCTTGTACTGTTCAGAGCATGAGTCAGAAGTTACATTTCCTCTCATGATTTCCCTGACTAGCATCTCTGAAGAAGTCATTTATGTTGTCTAAGAATTTAGTTTCAATGTCATGCTCTGATGTGACATAAACACAATTTATACAGGACAAACAAAATTTGTGTTTACAATCTGCCTGGCATAATATGGAAGATTTTTCCCTCTACCTCCAGGGTGTGCTCTAGCTCTTCCTCACCACCTTATTAGCGTATTTGCATATAAAACAGATTTTGTTTGTTATCATTTCAATTCTCATACTCCCACCAAGACTGAAACACTCTGCTGCTTAAGAGTTTTCCTTGCTACCCACTGTTTTTTGGAGTTTTGATCTCTTTTCAAGTGTGTATGCCAGTAGTGAGACTACAGTCCACTGTTAGAACTACTTTCCAGGTCTACATTGCATCAGAGAGCAGTGAGAAGTGCCACCTCTTCCAGTTGTTCAACCCTTAGATGAACTGTGATCTAGAGTTCAAGGTCCCTAACTGTTTAAACATTAAACAAAGGCACCCACGAAGCCTGGACCAATAATACCACAGCACTTGGACCTGCTTTGGCAGTCTTGGAGACACTTAATATAGAACTCTTACAGAACAGACCCCTCAGTTACTGTAGCAAAATGATCCCCATCACCTTCATTGAATCACATTAGCAAGCCCAAGATTTCCTGGATATGCTGGTCGTAGCCAAATTTTGTTCAACGAGCAGGGTATATCATTCAGTGTAGGGAACCCCTCTTGTGTCCTATCTATCTGGCTGAGTTGAAGGTGAAATACAGAATTGCGCTCACTTCGTCTCCTCTAGCGCCGCTTGTCTTGTGTTGATGTCAGCTTCTCTAGTTTCAGTGTCATACAGCACAGCTCCCTTGGCATACAGCCATTTGCCAACTCTGCCTTCTTACTGCCTGAGGGTGATTTTCTGTTCCTCTGTCTCTATTCCTGTTGCTGTTGACAGTGTTGACACTAGCACACCTGGAATTTAACAGAGAGAGTGGACACCACTTCTGCACACATCCATGGCACCTAGCTTCATCAGCATCATGGCTGCAGCATTTTGATGGGGTCCCTTCTATCTCCACCCCTCGATGCACAATGACACAATGCAGTCACTGCATTATTGTTACTGTTCTGGCGACCTCACTGAGCAACTGTTGGAAATTATAACAAACAGCATAATTACTGGACACAGATTAAGCAGGTCATCTCCCACTTCAGATTATCTTGGTTAACTTCATTATCTTCTATGCAAAGATCCACTCTCCCTCTTTTCTGTACTACAGCAAATCCCATTCACATAACCAAGAGGAAAAACACATACAGTAGTATTTTTCCTTTTCTGGACAAAATACCTTTAAATCGGGGTGTAAGCTTGTATTTTTACAGAACTCAAGTACTACAAATCCAGAATCTCTAAATTAAGATTACATATCAGTCTAGATAATACAGCACTATTAAACGTGTTACTGCAAAAAGATGAAAGTGACCACAAGCCTCTCCAGTTCACATAATTTTGCCTTCTACTTGTGCTTCCACATAAGGTTCAAGACAAACTTTAAAACAGGAGCATAATGACTGCAGATCTGTGCACTGAATTTCCAGACAATCTAAAACAAAACACCAGTCTCTCACCATGCTGGGTATCAACTTCACAGCACAGCTTATATCCAAAACTCTACATTGTCACTTACATGATTCTGGCTATTATTTCTGAAGATGCCAGCAAGTTTGCTTTTGCCATCTACTATCAATTAATGTATAACATATATAAATCTGCACAAAGTCTATATACCTACACCATTACTGGTTTTGGAGGTTTCAGGTGTGGCCAGACTCCATGTTTTCTTTAACTGGAGTCAATTTTTGAGGGATTCAAGGAGCACAGCTGCTGAAGCACTGATACAGCAGTACAAGAAAAATGTAAGAAACAACAGTAGCTATTTTCAAACAGCAAAAAAAATCTTATATAGAAATGTTTTGGGATATATTATGTTTAAGTCCATGATTCATCGCATATAATAATATTCCTCAAAGGCCAGGCAAAAGATATCTCATGAAACTATCCTCTCAGCAGTGAGCACTGAATGTCTGGAAGAACCCTATCCACAGGATTCAATAATGCTGCAACACAACAGATCAATTTCAAGTAGTCACAGAAGAAAAACACACAAAAATACACCAAAATACATAACAGTGATTCAGTCAGAATAACAGTCTTATCTCCACTTATCTGCAACCTACATAGTTACCATAGTGTCAATTTTTTTTTTCAGACTCCTGTTGTACCCCAGCCCTGTCCAGAGCATAGTAGTTTTTTTAAAAAAATTTTAACAGGCTAAATCAGTCATACTTACCATCAGTTAATATCAACTTAGAAGGCTATACTTTGCCCTTTTTCTGGATGCACTGGCTCTCCTTGACAACAGCAGGTAACCAAAGAACTTTACTAACAAGTTAGAGTTCCAGAAGATGCTGGCATCACACACACTGCTGTACAACACATGACCAGCAGGACTGCTAACATCTTTCCCCTCTGTGTCTTACAGCACTTTGAACATGGCAAGAGTAAGTACAAAGAGACAAAGTTTTTTGGTGGAGACCCAGAGTCGATTCCTCCCGCCTTCTCTAATCTCCAAGTACTTCAGCAGCAAACATCAGCATGTCTGCTACTGCAGCTGGATGACACCTAACCAGGATAACATCTGCGTCTGGCTCCAAATAGAACTTTTAGTATGACAGACATTTTAGTGCAGACATTTTCAATGTTGCAATTTAAATTGATATTTTTTTAAAAAAAATCAATTTTTACCTCTACTAATAAAAGACTTCCCCTAGAAAAGAGATGGGAAGCCTGAAAATGACAACTATACATCTAAATTAATGCTTTAAGTCCTACTGATAAAAAAGAAAATAAAAACACACAACTCATCCAAGAAGCACTCAGTATTCACTATTCATTTGTCACTGATCAGAAATTATCCAAAAAGCCACAAGGAAAGTTATTTCACAGGAGTGATAACATTTGAGTAACTTAAAGTCTCTCTTAAAGAGGCTGTTTCAAGCCTTTCTACAGTCATATAAGTAGAGAAGTTCATTGATGGCTGTATTTGCTTTCTTTACATTTTAACCAAAAGGAATTCTGTATTTGGGTGTACTAATTCAATTAAAAAATTTAGCAGCTAATCATACCATATTAATCTTCTTAAATAATTTAGATGAAAAGGTTTAACTTTTTGACATGTAGACTTCGGGTTATCTTTGACTGATATTTCAGTACGACACTTACCTTGAAGATTTGCTCTGCACTGGGAAGGCTAGTAGACAAAAGTTACCTTTCAATCAGCAAGCTGGATACATCATTTAGACACAAATTGACCAGCTCTGACCCCTTGCAGAAACACACCTCTAGGACAAGTCTTCATCTGACACACAATCAACATCCACAGGCCAGGCACCACTGCAGGACTCCCACCGACACAATGTCCATAGCTATAACTTCTAACATACAGACAACCATAATGACATTTCAGCATCACTTCCGTGATCCTATCATGTCATCAATTCACAATTGAAGGTGACAGTACTTCACTACAGTGAAGCTACACAGTAGGTCACATAGCTTATCAGACTGCTCCTAACCCAGTACAAAGAAGCCTTATGATAACACCTGGAAGACTTCAGAGAACAGGATGCTAGAGTTTCCAGATGCAAAAGCCAAGATTGAAAAAAAAAGAGAGAGAGAGAAAGAAAAAAAAAAAAAAAAAAAAAAACGGAAATTCACATGGTTAAGATTTACCCAGATTTGAATCCCAATCTTTTATTCTCCACCCTCCAAACTCCTGCTTCAAGTCTCTAACTCCCTAGATCAGAAAGTCAAACTCCTGCTTTTACTATTTGCTGTATATACCAGCTTTGCATCCCCATTACAGAAGTGGCATCAACTCCTGGATGGATGTATACCTGCTGCAGTCACAGTTTCTTCCTGTTTGGTTCTACTTGTCCCAACATTCACACCAGCTAGTGACCAGAATATAGGAAAGGCTCAGTTAGACTCAGGATCTATTATTTACACTTATCTGTAGCAGGACTGCTCTTCCCCATTCCAGAACTCCACATACTAGATAAAGCTAGTCAAATGAATCCAGGGATCTACTGTCCAAAAGTGCCTGATATCTGGATCTCAAGATGGTAGAGAGGTGGTAACCTTTTCTGGGGCTTTGCCCTCAGAGGTATCTCACAAGAAAGCACAGTTCAAGGCTACATATGGCATCACAACTCCTTCCTATCACACCACCTATCTACTCATCTGACACAACAGAAAAAAGTCATCCAGAATGAACCGAGAACTAGAGATGATGCCAAGCTGCACTTGGAGTGTGGCTGAAATGAAAGCAGCCTGCATGTTCTCTGCCAGAGGTGAAAAAATATGTCTTTGTAAATAGCTGCATTTAGGATTTATCAGTTTCTAGGTCTTTTTGTTTATTTTTTTAACTTTTACGATATGAATACATTGCTGAGCCTGCAATTTCCCTTTCCCACCAGCCTTTGAAGTGTTTGTCCAAGACAGAGATAGGATTAGTTGATTTTCAATTTTCAATACTATGTTTAAGACTGTAAGTTTGTCAAAGATCTCGCAGTCCAAAATACATGGATTCTCA
This sequence comes from Rhea americana, assembly GCF_003343005.1. Classification (NCBI taxonomy): domain Eukaryota; kingdom Metazoa; phylum Chordata; class Aves; order Rheiformes; family Rheidae; genus Rhea; species Rhea americana. Next base: position 97,921 of record NW_028186539.1, read on the forward strand.
AGAAGTCAGAGGAAAACAACAACCAGAAGGGAAATCCATCCATGTGACAAGCAATCCTTTGCATCAAAAGAACAAACATAATGTTCAGAGAGCCTGTCAAACACAGTATCAGAAAAGTTTGGGCTAGTTTAGAGCTACTTTATGCAAGCAATCCAAAGAAATCCTTCTGAGCTCAGCACAAAAGCTGAAAACAGACCCGCCTGACAGCAAGTAGCTAACACAGAATTTTATCACTTGCACCTACTTTGCTTCTCAAGTGCACTTACTAGCCAGGGGAAGGAAAGAAAGGACAGAGGAAAACTTGCATGCATATTTGATATTCTTCAGTATCAAGGTTTCTGGAGCAAAAATTATCTCCCTGAGTGCCTAAAAGCACCCAGCACTTAGAAGGCATTGCCATATGCAAAATAAATAAGAGTGAGGCAGAAGGAGGGAGAAAGCAGTTACTCCATAGCCATAACAGGACGAGGGCAGTACACCTTATAAAAAGAAGGATGCATTTCTTTACCCAAAAAGCTGTAGTCTTTCTCTAAGGATCTTAAAAATTGCATTTGTCTCAAATGCTAGCACTGACAACTAGCAGAGCAGATTTATCAAGATGTTCTCACAAAAAGAGAGAGACTACAGTTTCCTCCCTTTATTTCTTAATCTATCAAAAGGTATCAAGTCAGGGTGGTGAAATGACCTAAGCCTCTTCTCCTCCAAGTGCCTGTGAAACTTACTTAGTAGGTAGAAAAGACTCATCCCATCTAAAAGTTGGGGAAATGAAGGCAGAAAAACACACAGCATAACCGTAACACGTTGGTAAGCTAGCTAATTGTCACAAGCCTAGAACTCTTTTTTACTGTACCAGTAACACACTGAGACAGTAGCCTCTCCTAGAACATGCTTTAGTACACATACTCAGAAACACTCTGGCCTCAAAGTTAAGAGTAGTTAGAAAACAGAGCCATTAATAACTTGTTCTGTAGGCCACTACTTCTAGTAAAGCAGCATTTCCTCTATCAGTTAGTGAACTAACAATATGACTATCACATGATAGAAATTCCTGGGGCTGCTATATTTTCACATGGGCCAGTCAAGACTAAGTGATTCAGCACAGTGACATACTAAACAAGGGATTTTTTTATCATCTAAAAATGGGTTTATGATTCAAAGGTTTACTGCATCCTGCAATCCTTTTTATTCCTTCATAAATGATAATCACACTTATCTGGTAGGAATCTGCTCCTCCCAGCTATCTTGCATCCCACTCTTTCAGCATGTGCACAGTTAAGCCTAAAATAGTCAAGCCAAATTACTAAATTAGAGATTAATAATACATCTCATCACACTGACAGCATTTCAGAGGCTTTCACAGTTTATTTTGCAAAGCTTTGAACTGTTATTCTTATTGTCCATAGTGAACCCAGAATTCATGCTAGGTTTAAAGAGTGGAAAGAAATGATAAGTCATATAAACTTAATATCTGAAACTTCATATTCTTCCAGTTGTGATGAGGGGGAGGGGAATTATTTCAATGCACTGAAAAACAAGTCTAGCTTTACATCTGTTAAAAAAAAATTACCCATTATACATAAATACCAAATTCCAACTTTCTGACTCCTCAGTCAAACAACAAATATTTTGATACTATGTCACACTGCAATATAATGTATTTCTAAAGTGGAAGGAGTAGTGGTTTTATATGCAAATATTGTGCTGTTCTGTAACAATGCTTCAGAAATAGCATTGACTGGCTCCAGAAAGAATTCCAGTTCCCTAAGCAGAGGTCAGTAAATACAAATAATGCAAGACTGAAAAGAAACAGACAAAGGCAGGAAAAAATTGTAAACAGCTTAATAAAAACTCCCAAGGCATAGAGTTCACTGCACATTAGCCTGAAAAGCAGTGGAAAAGTTCTGAAAAACAAATAAGCATTGAAGAATGTGAGCAATTAGAACAAAATTAGACTCAGTAACATGGTAACAAAGCACATTTTTTCAGTCCATTTATGTGTAAAGGCTGTCAAAACTACAGAAAGAAGAATAATTTTTTTTTCCCTAGACCAAGGCATCAGATTCCCAGCTCCCTTACAATTTTAGAGTCATGTGATAAAAACAGACTACCACAAAATGAAGAACTGGTGTCTGTCAGCTGTAGGGAAGATCAAATCTCTCCTTTCTCTGGATGAGTTATCTTCAGGAACAGAAATAAATGATGATGTATGTTAACAATATATTTAGGAATACAGAAAGATAGAAGATAAAGACAGAGGTGACTACTTAACTTGAGCATCATTTAAGAAAGGAAGGGCCTAATACAAGCCTATCCAGGCTGGAATCACTCTGTTGGGATCTGCCCAGAATGACTAACTACTCCGCTATAAACACTGTCTAAAATGATCCCAAACCCTCCAACGTACAGAGGTCTTGACCAATTGCCTTGCAACTGTATCTGAAACTAAGGTATCCTACTAAGCTAGTTTTTTAGGTTTAGACTTTCAGTTATGACAGCTGACTTCTCTCCTAAGTCAGTTGTTATTCAAAAAAGTTCAAATAAACCACATCAGTGGCAATGGTGAATTCAGGCTGGGAACAGCATCTGTGTTTGGCAACAGTTTGGCAACAACACTGATATTAATTCTCTGATTATTCATCCTGCTTGCACTAAGTTGAACAAGTATGATTTTTGTTCAGTTTGTCCTGCTACTTAACTAAGCATATTTCCAAAAACATAGTTCAGTGTTGCTGAATTCTTTTTATCCCACATATTAAGGAAGTTAAACAGGTTTCCATGACCATATGGATTTAGAGTGCAGGACTGCCAGTTTAAGCAACTTGACATTTTTCCTGGAATGAGACATCTTTGAATCTATGAAAAGAGGATTTACTTGCTAAGACAAGTTTTCATGAAATCTTGGAGAAAATGAAGTCTCTGCAACAGATACCTGTTTGTAAGAAGCATTTTTTAATTGTGTAGAAAATGCATTACACATAAATTAATAGAAACAGCAATGGATGCACTTAAGAAATACAAATACTTTAACACAGAGACAGAGAGATACCCAGACAGAGAGCTAGGAAGGGCACTGGGAAATCAACACACACTGAACTCAAAAATCTGTGTGTTGACATCTCCACAATAAGGAACATCAATCCTAAGAACTTCGCATTTAAGAAAATTGATCTGACTATAAAGTCACTATAATACAGTTAACACAATTAAACTTTATGGGCTGAAATTATATTCAAGCTTCATAGTAAATGATAATTTCCTTAGCAGTTCATCACCCCTAAACTTTATAAATGAAGGAAAAATTCTGTCTATAAAAAAGTTATGCAACTTGTACAATTTAATTACTAAACAGAAAATTGCTTAGGTATATAATCCTAATAATCTATAATTTGATGTATTCATTATAAAAATATTCTGAAGAATAATGTTTTACAAATATCATAAAAATGTTCTATTTATTCTAATAGAATATACTTTTTACTAATTCTTACCTTTTCTATAGCAGATACTTAGAAACAGAAGGTGGGGGGGACACTTTTCCTGAAGCTTTCTTTCTTTCTTTCTTTTTTTTTTTTTTTTTACTGTATAGGATCTCACAGCTCTAACTGGACACGGGAAAAAAATCATCAGGAAGAAAGAAGAACCAAAGTACATAAACCACAAGTGAAAAAGTCACATATAGTAAAGAGAAAATCAAAAGTGATGAACAAGAATTAAGGGAGAAAAAATCAAGGGCCATTGGTGAGATACCTCGGAGGTACTATCACCATCACTAATTCCATTTTATTTCCTTATTTTACAAATTGCTTTAAAGGCAAATTGATATTCTCCCACCACAATGGATGGCCAAGATACTTCTGTAAAGTGCAGAGTTTCAGTTTCCACTTTGTTATTTTTTTTAATAATATGAAAAAACAACCATCAAGGGCAAATCAGATACTCCCATCTCACAATTTGCCTTAAATTAAAAAAAATGCTTTCAGTCTTTTCAGTCTTACTCCAGTTTACAAGAGCTTTGCTGATCAACAACATGAAACAACATTTAGCATGATGCCATCAATTACTGTGAAATCTCCAAACAAGAGTATCTGTGCACTTCGGAACACCAAAGGATTAGAAGAATAGAGCTCAGCCAGCCAGTAGCTGAGTAAGAAAGACTTGCTTGGACAAGACTGTAAACATGAACAAAGTGAGAACTATTTATGCAGTCCAGTTGGGCAGGATGTATTTATGAATTGGCTTATTTACACGAATGTCTGAGGAACAATATGAATTCAAGCAGACAGACATACCCGTGAAGAGAAGAACAACTGCTTACTAGCTACTGGTTTTGGATTCTGGAGAATAGGAAGGTGGGAAAGATGGGAAAAAACAAAAAGGGGAGTAAAGCAGTTATTGACAAGCTTATCAGATACAAATAAGGGCTCATTCAGCACAAGCAGAGGTTAGAAACCTTCAGCTGCCATATACAATTCCTTAACCTACACTACAACCACAGCCAGACTCACATTACAAGGTGTCTGCAGTACAACCAGCTGATGGATGAACACAGACAACCATGCCATTAAAGCCACTGACGTCAGAGAGGACACAGACCGGCCTATCAGCATCTGGAAACCATTAGAGCACACTAGCAAAAGGCTTTTCAAAGAGCAGTTGCATTCACCATATGCTGAAGAGAAATGGAAAACTGGCAAAGAATAGATTACTTAGTACCAATGTAAAGCCTGCTAAGCAACCAGTACATCTGACCTTTATTTTTCTTTTTCAGTCAGGGAGAAACTGAGTTATTTTTAAGTCTGGGATATGATGCACTTGGCCTAATATGACGAAAATTCTTGTGTAACAAAGTAAAAAGAAAGATTTTAAATAACCTGGCAGAGATTAAGCTAGAGTAGCTCTTGAGCCTCTTTCCTCAAAGCATTATTCACTCCCTTTCTCAGAAAAATGCCAGTGATCTAAGCTATCACTAACTGACATCTCTGGACAGCAGACTGTGAAACAGTTCAAGTTGGTGCTTAAAGAAGGATACCAAGGCTCACTATTGCCCATGTCTTCCAGTTCTCCCTCTTCTGTTCTCCTTTCTGGCCTTTCTCTTCTCCACTTAATGCACAGAAAATATCATATCAAGGAACTGATGCAGCTGAAAATCAATCCAACAAAAAGACAGTTAACTTGATCCAGCTCACTATACAGTAACTAGTGATGGCACAAAGGAAAAAAAGGGGTGGGGGGAGAATCATAGCAGGAGAAAGAGCTAGWCTGCTTCTTTGAGCAGCAGCCTACCAGAGATCAGCTTGAAGTTCTCAAGAATCTGCCTCACTCCAGAGGCAGAGGGCTGTACCACAAAGCATGTCCTCTACTCACAGTCATGCTTGCTCTTTTGCATACAATTGTCTACACCTCAAGCCACTGTGGACACACAGTAGGCCTCTATCATTCCTGGACAGACTTATCGCAAAACTCCAGCACTCCAAAGTCTCTGCAAGTAAGTTTCTCTCCAAAACCAAGTAACTATCAGAAAACACAGCTATTAACAGGAAATGCTATCACACTGCCTTCTTTTCAGGAGCAGCTCAGAAACAGAGAGAAGATTGCAAGCCAGATGACTTTCACTAGAATTAGGAATCTGCTCACAATCAGTATCATCTCTAGAGAGTTCCCCTCAGTCACACTGTTTCACAGTTCACCACATGAGCGGGCAAAGTGGAACAGGTCAAGAAAAGGGCAGAGGGAAACAAGCACTGTCACGCACAAGACAGTTCAGCTTGCCCCACAAGAGCTTAACAAAGATGAATTGTCCTCCTGAGTCACAACAGCCTGAAAGCTGTAGGTTGATTGCCCTACTCTGAGCAGTCTTCCAGACACTGGTTGAGGAGGATAGGATTAGAGATCTTAGAGACCTGGGCAAACTTGACATTAACAAATCCATGGGCCCTGATGGGATGCACCCACGGGTACTGAGGGAACTGGCGGATGTTATTGCTAGGCTGCTCTCCATCATCTTTGAAAGGTCATGGAGAACTGGAGAGGTGCCTGAGGACTGGAAGAAAGGCAGTGTCACTCCAGTCTTCAAAAAGGGCAAGAAGGAAGACCCAGGCAACTACAGGCCAGTCAGCCTCACCTCCATCCCTGCAAAGGTGAGGGAACAGCTCATTCTGGATGTCATGTGTAAGCATATGGAGGAAAAGAAGGTGATCAGGAGTAGCCAGCATGGATTCACCAAGGGGAAATCCTGCTTAACCAACCTGATAGCTTTCTACGATGGAATGCCTGGCTGGGTAAATGATGGAAGAGCAGCGGATGTTGTGTACCTTGGTTTTGGCAAGGCTTTCAACACTGTCTCCCATAACATCCTCCTGGGCAACCTCAGGAAGTGTGGTTTAGATGAGTGGACAGTGAGGTGGACTGAGAACGGGCTGAAAGGCAGAGCTCAGAGGGTTGTCATCAGTGGCACAGAGTCTAGCTGGAGGCCTGTGGCTAGTGGAGTTCCCCAGGGCTCAGTACTGGGTCCTATCCTGATCAACTTATTCATCAATGACCTGCACAAAGGGGCAGAGTGCCTCCTCAGCAAGTTTGCTGATGATATCAAGCTGGGAGGAGTGGCTGACACACCTGAAGGCTGTGCTGCCATCCAGAGAGACCTGGACAGGCTGGAGGGCTGGGTGGAGAAGAATTTCCTGAGGTTCAACAAGGGCAAGTGCAGTCCTGCACATAGGGAGGAATAACTCCATGTACCAGTATGGGCTGGGGGCTGACCTTCTGGAGAGCAGCTCTGTAGACAAAGACCTGGGAGTGCTGGTAGATGACAACTTAACTATGAGCCAGCAATGTGCCCTTGTGGTCAGGAAGGCCAATGGTCTCCTGGGGTGCATTAGGAAGAGGGTTGCCAGCAAGTTGAGGGAGGTGATCCTGCCTCTCTACTCAGCCCTGGTGAGGCCTCAAGTACCATGTCCCATTCTGGGCTCCCTAGTACAAGAAAGACATGGGGCTGCTGGAGAGAGTCCAGCGTAGGGCTACAAAGATGATTAGAGGACTGGAGAATCCACCCTACGAGGAACAGCTGCAAGAGCTGGGCCTCTTTAGGTGGGAGGAGAGAAAACTGAGCAGGGAATCTTATCAATGTGTGCAAGTACCTGAAGGGAGGGTGTCAMGGGGATGGGGACAAACTCTTTTCAGTTGTCCCATGCAAAAAGACAAGAGGCAATGGGCACATAATGAACCACACGAAGTTCCGCCTGAACGTGACGAGGAACTTCTTTCCTGTGCAAGTGACAGAGCACTGGAACAAGTTGCCCAGAGAGGTTGTGGAGTCTCCTTCTCTGGAGATACTCAAAACCCATCTGGATGTGATCCTGTCTAACACACTCTAGGTGACTGTGCTTGAGCCAGTGGGTTGGACTAGAGGATCTCCAGAGGTCCCTTCTAACCTTTTCCCATTCTGTGATTCTGTTCCTGTTTACAAAGTGGAGATTATCTAATCGGGAAACAGAAGCTTTAAGATGAACTGACAAGTTAACAGGAAACACAAACAGAAACATAGATTTTATGTGTGCGTGCGCATACATATATAGTGGATAAAAGCCCAGTGTGTGTGTGTGTGTATATATATATATATATATATATATATATATATATATTTTAATTTGAGGTTGAACAGTTAAACACTACTATGATAAAAGCATGAGTTATTTGTGGCAGCTCAGGAACATGAAGAGTCATGTACACTTCTGCCAGTCTGTTCATCAGAGCAATGCTGGAATCAAGCCATTCACAGAACCACATAAAGGTTTAGGCTGAAAGAAACCTCAGGAGCTCACTTACTTCAGCCTTCTGCACAAGGGTTACTTTGGAAGTTGTATCAGGCAGCTTGGGTCCTTGTCCAGACAAATTTGAAGATGGTGACGCCCCCACGGCCTTGCTGGGCAACCTAATCCAGTGTTTAACAATTTTTACACAGAAAATAGTTTCCTTATACCAGGCTGGCATTTTCTTTGCCGTAACTTGTAACCGTTGTCTCTTGTCCTTTTGTTCTAACTGACAATACTCAGGAGAGACACACAGTGGCACAGGAAATTAATTCCCCAGCAAGTCTTAAGAGTGTACTTCAACAGTTTGAACTGAACTAAATGAGAGCTACTGCAATCTTATTCACTCATCTCCCAGCTCAGCCTCTTGCTTTACTGACTCTCCTTCAACCTCAGTCAGGCAATTCTGGGAGCAGAGTCCTGAAAAGCAGTCTTCATTTAAAAAGAAAAGAGAGAGGAAAAAAAGAAAAAAAGCAATTACTGACATAGTGACATCAATAGATTAATTCTTTAAACATTCTCATTGTTTTGATGTGGCCAGTTTTTAGCCAGTTATCTCCTTGAACCAGCTCACTACGGGACTGGATAATAACAGATTGCCAGTGTGAGGAAAGGTGTGGAAACACAAGGCAAAAGGCAAATCCTAAACTGTTGCAGAACTGCTCCCTGTTGTGTTTCTGGCAGACAAGGAGGTAAAAAGAAGGCTGTGGTATTAGCTGAAGGGACTGTAAACTAAATTCTGTTCTGATAACAGGGACCATCTCCCCAAAATAGTAAGATCAGCAGATCAATCTACTGTCAGATCTAATGTGTTATGTGAAGGACATAAGCCTCCTTTTCAATGGTAGTCTAGCAGCTGCTCCCTCCTAGGAAAAAAGAGAAAGCAGATAAACATGACCTCTTATCAATATAGAATAAAACCACCAGAATGAGAAATGACTAGTGTTCAGCTAGAAACAAGTCTCAATCATCTTTTTTTAAAATAGCGGTTATATCTCAGTGCACGAACAGTGGAAGATCCAAAGCTAAGAAAAGCTGATAAAGGTTTCTAAAGTGCACGAACAAATTCCTAGACGATGCTCTTTGCATATTGTACTTTGAAATATCAGCCAGAGAAATAAGCTAGTTTTTACCAGTGTCCAGGCAGAAAAGCCTAGAAACATTAAATAGCAAGTTGTCATAAACTATTTAATTTGCCTCCAGGACAAGTGCACCTTTACAGAGCAGGTGCTTTACAAAGCTGAGCAGAAAGACAATGCAAAAGTGGAAGCTGTTCTGCCAGCTATGGGTGCAGTGAGACAGTGATCTTAAGCAACCTGTGCCCACGCTGCTGCAGTCCATCTCTCTTCACTTCCGTTGGCACTGGGGTTTGTGAAACTGAGCAGAGAACTAATTTGTCTGAATATTCTTATTTTTTCAATAGCTAGGATGCAATGGGGGTTGGGAAGAAAGAAAGGAGTAAGCAAACAAGCAGCAAATGCAAGAGGAGTGGAACACAGCATACTGGCTTTAAATCACCTTAAATCCCTGGAAATGACATGTATGAGAGGTCAAAGATGATACTGATAGCTTTGTAACATTTCTATACTACAGTGACACCATCAATCCAGAACTGCCAGTGTCTGATAGCCAATTCAAGAGCCCTCTCTTATCAGAACATGTCCTATAAAGGCAACATCTTTTGTCAGGCTGCAAAATTAATCACGTAAGCTTCAGAATGGTATTCTTACATCCCTACTAAAAGCCACTTAGAGCTTCTATCCCATTTCTTCCCTCCAATATTAGTTTGTGTGGTATGTCAGCAGCTGTCAGCACATAACTTAGGTATACAGTGCTAGATTATAACAGATTCATTAGCAAAGAAATATATCCATCTTGCATGCTGAGTAAAATCAATCAGAACTCCTTATGGCATATTTTCTGAAATTCATTTCACCAAAGTATTTTTCAGGTAAGTCTTGTTTTGAAAGTTGACCACTCACATTTTACATCTAAGTTTGAAAAACTGTCACCAAATCCAGAAGCACAGTGAACAGAATCACATGATCCTTACCTCACTACTCCACGCAGCACAAATAAAATGACAAGCTACAAAACAGGAACTTTATACCTAAAGTACCCACCCTGAAAATGAGCTCACAAAAATTTCTCTTCCCCTCCCTCTGCTAACAGGCTTACAGAACTTCCTAGGGACATGCTTAACCACACTGGGAACTTGAAAAAACCCTTCCGTTCCCTCCAATCCCTTCTTCAAATTCTGGTATTTTATTTCTTTAAACTGAAGCCACCATGGTGTAAAAAACACTGAAGAGCTTCACAACAAGCAAGATGTCTCCGTCCCAGTGCACAATTACAACTTATTAAACCCCAAAAGGGCAGACTGAAAAAAAAAGAAAAAAAAAAGAAAAATAATCAAACTATTAAAGATGAGACCATATAAAAGTACATTCTAAGTGCAGTCAGGCACTCTGTCCTGTAAGGCCTTACCTTGTGGCCAGTATAAGGCCACAATCACAGAGCCCAAGTACTGCAATGCCAAAGACAAAAATTTGAGCTCTCTCCTTTTATTTCTCTGTTTCTCTCTACCAGTAAAAGAAATCAGGTACAAGAACAGTTGAGATAGAGGAGCTCTCCAAAGGTTTGCCACTGCACTAATTCTTAAAATGCCACTAGACCATAGCTAACAAGTTCTCATGTTTATATTACCATAACATTAATACACATGGTTCTATATCTTCCAAAGTAACCCCGGAAAGCAATTGTAATTACAGAATACACTGATCTTGGGAGATGAGCAAATTCCATTATCTCCCTGTAATATTGATCTAGACCACAGCAAGGATTCAGTGCTGCTCAGTGACCTTTTCTAATGTGATTTCTTTGGAGAACTATCTTGAAGTGCACTGTAAATGATTTTAATTTCAGCAGTTATATAAATCAATCAAGCGCAGGGTTTCAAAACAGACAAATAATCACAAAGTCAGTGAACATGAAAGAATACAGGTAAGTCTTCTCTTTGCATTTTTAAATCATTTGGCCCAGCATCCACCTCTGGACAGATGAAAGTTTATGCCCAGTATTACAAACACAATGCAACACAATTCAAGACCTTTAGCAAGTCCCTTCTCAAATGGCCATTCTCAATTTAATGATGCCAAGAAATTTCAGTAATAAGAAAGTACATCTATAATCTGTTTTCTACTGGGAATTCTTGCCGTCCTTTCCACAGGCCCCTAAACTGCCCAGAGTTCAACCTGTTTCCTTAGAGGACTGGATTAGTGAATTATACTCAGTACCTTCTCTTATGCTGCTTTCCATTCTGTGTGGTTCGATTTGTGACACAGCTGATTGGTATCTTTTTTATGGTTAAAAATTTATCTACACAAGCAGTAGAAGCCCAAATCTTGTTGGTAATACCCCTTTATTATTTTTCTAAGTTTCCTAGCCTCCTGAGTAGCATATAAGGAACTTCACCTACATCCCAACCTAGTTATATTTTGGAATAGAATGTCTAATACAGTTACTGCAAGACTGGATGAGGTCCAAAGTTCACTGCCAGTACAGTTCAATGGAGTAATAGAATTCCTCTTAATAGAGTAAGGCTGTTCCTATGCTGCTTCTAATGCTACTAACAGGATTTGCTGCTTTTGCAGTTCTTCCAGCTGCTACTGCTCTCAGTAGTATAGACTGATACGGCAAATGTAGTTTCAAAGTCTGCCTAAAATATTAAACACTGCCACAAAAACAATGACTGGATTTGGAAAAAAACAATGACTGGGTTTGGAAAAATATTCTCATATCTAGCATTCTGTTACCAGTACAATCTCCCAGGCTTGCACAGTTACCTGCCGTAATACTTTGTGGTGCCATTTACCCTTAGAAAATGACTCCAAATTCAGGCCCTGGACAAGAGATAACAGAATTTTCAGCCTGTATTTACAAATACCTCATATCTCTTTCTTTAAATACCTCCTCCATTCTCTCGTCTACATAAATGCTAAATCCAACATTCACATTTCAACAGAAATGTGCCCATGAAAATAGTTTGGGTTACAATGTATACATCTCACACTGCAGGAGAAAATAAAAGAACATCAATTTCTCCATCTGCCACAAATTTATCTGGGCTAGGTTCCTAAGTCAGCTCTGTGCACCATAATACTTTCTTTTTAGTTCCAGCAATCTGAGTGACTACATGTAGTTAGCAAGGAAAAAACTACTGTATCTCAGATTGCACTGGAGACTCAAAATTTCTTAAATTGTTGTAACTGTCCACTCAAACAGCACAAAAAGAAACTCCATAACTGCCTCAAATTCCAATGCATTCTACCACCTTTGTATCTATTAACCAAAAGAATCTCCCAGTGATGTTATAATCAACACCCATATGACCTCCAACCCTTCCAGAAAGCAGGTCTGAGCACAGCAGAGTTGCTAAACACACATCCCTAAATGTGATGTGTATTTCAAATCAAATTGGAGTAACATACTTACCCATCTCTACCTTTACTGACGATCTTCACTTCAAAGTAATAAATGCCACAAGCTGCAGGTATGGGGTGCGTAGCCCTGACTGAGGCAGCATCCTTGTGATTTTTACCATGACCTAGAAGAGAATAGAAATTTAAATACTTACAAGATTTGAAGTCTTTTATGTTTTGTTCTAAAACACCACTATCTGAATGAAGCAAGAATCAGTATCTGCATATATTCAAAAGTTAAAAACTTTTTTTCAGAGAAATAAAATATACAATCCTGCACTGTCATTATATACAATTCCTACACTGTAAACACTACAGTTTTTCCTTTGTTTCCACTCAAAAGGTACTGAGATATTACCTCACCCCCTTCCCACATACGTAGTTTAAAAACCAAAGTACACAAACAAAAAACAAGCAGATTATGCAAGATCGGAATTACATCAGTAGCAGGAAAAGGTATAATCAGTTTTCTGAGGCGGATTGGGAGAACAGCCTCCAATAGCAAGACAGAAAAACATCAATGTGATTCCCCAAGTCTGAGAAGTCTAAAAATGTCTGCTCAGTATAAATTCATGTAGTTACACGATGTGGCCACCACATCCGACTCCTCTGCCAGATTTTAAGCAGGATGACAAAGTAAATAGAAGATCCAGCTACACAGATGAGCCCATGCCCCGTCTAGTGACACTACAAAGTGACACTACTATATATGGCACAACATACAGTCAGCAGGAAAGCCCTCAGCACAAGGGCGCATCAGCCTCCCTGCCCCCAGAAAAGAGCCGAACCAGGGTTAAACCCGGCCACTGCACCACCGCCGAGCTGCTCACCCCGTGGCCGCGGCAGAAGCCTCAGAGCCCCTTCGCCCTGCTTCGCTCCCCGGCCCTGCCCAGAACTGCGAGCAACCAGAGTCGTGACCACGGGCAGCCAGAGCCGTGGCCGCGGCCGCCCTGCCGGCCCACGGGACGCCGGAACTGTTGGCCCAGCCTGCCGCCCCGCTGCCCCGACGGAGCGGCCAGGGCCGAGGGCGGCGGCGGGGCCGCACTCCAGGCCAAACCCGGCCCGCCGCCCCAGCCCGGCACCTTTGTAGTGGACGCGCAGGTTGCCCTGTGAGAGGCCGATGTAGTTGTACTTGTCCTTGGGGCTCCAGGACCGCGGCAGCGGCGTCTCCTCCTGGTTAACGGCAGGGTAGAGGCGGCGGAGACGCTGGCTTAGCTCCTGCTCCTCGGGCAGGCACGACAACACCGAGTCCCCCCCATGCAGGCTCCCCGCGCCCGCATCCGCCATCTTGGATTCGCTTTGTGTCACCGGGCGGGGAGCGAGGCCCGGCTGCGGCCGCCAGCCAATAGTGTGAGAGAGCAGCCACAATGGAGCCGCGCTGCCCGACGGGAAGTGGAGTCCATCCCTCTCTCTCCTGGCTCCCCTCACTGCTCGCTGGAACTACAAGCCCTGAAGGCCCCACGTCCCAGGCCCCGCTATTTCTCTCCGCCCGCTGCAGCATGGGAAAAGAGTCCTATTTTGCCGGGTGTGCGTTAACGTTGCAATATCCAGGCTTTTCGCTCCCAGAACGCCCTGCGGTGGGGCGGCTGCGAGGAGGAGTCGCGCGCCCAGCGGCGTCCCGCGGTCGCCTCCGCGCACGGGCTAGTAGCAGCTGTCCCCACCCCCCAAAAAAAGGGCGGTAGCGCCGTTATGACGGCCTCGTGCTGCACTCGACTTCTCCGCAGAGCCTAGTTCTCTTTGAGCTCTGGCCCGGACCGCGCTGGGACTGTTGCGGCTCGCGGGCGCACAAGCGCGTCAGGCGTTGCTGGGGCAGCTATGGCGGCGCGCGGAGGCGTCCTGAGGGGGCCGGGCGCGTCTCCATGGCGACTCGTGTAAACAGTGCACCCGGTGCAAGCTATGGCGCGGTGCTGCGCTCCACCGGGCGGGTAAGGGCCGTGCAGGGCCGAGCGGGTGGTCAGACTGGCAGGGTAGCAGATGCCGGCGTGTGCCCTCTCCTCGGCGAGAGCCGAGCAGAGCCCTTCTCCTTCCCCGGGACCGTAGTACCTCCCTTCCCTGTCACGCGTGGAGGCGCAGAGTCCGGGGCAGCCCGCGGGTGCTTACAGGGGCGGCTTCCACACTACTGTGCCTGGGTAAAGTGAGCGTGAAGTTAGCCTATAGGCGAGATGAATTCATTTGCCCATGCTAACTATTCAGCAAGTATAAGTGAACAGTGCAGAAGACTTGCAAAAATTGCTCTTAGGACTTAAGGATATAGCAAGGACTACACAGACAATAAAAGAAGGAACTTCTTGAGTGACTATTTTAGTATTTGCTTTGCAAGCATTGCTGTTCATAGTTAACTAAAAAATTCAATTGTTTTGGAAAATAATGCCCTCCCTCCCAGTTGTTTTCCATCCTGTGCCATCTAGTGAGTGCCACTGCTTTATCTGGACATCTGCCTCTACTGTTAATAACTTGTTCCAGTTTGGTTTGATATTTGAGAATAGCTGTGGAAGCCAAGAGGTCTAATTTGTTTTTGTTTTTTGAAAGATTATGCTGCTCCTCAAGCACGTGATTCTTTGTTCTTCAGACTACCCTTTGCGTACCTTCTGAGAGTGTCTAGGAGCAGCCAGAGCAGCACTGCTCCAGAAGGGAGGGTGAGCCACCCAAGGTGGCTACAGCACAGGCAGGTCCCACACCAACCAGGCTGGGGCCCCACAGCACTCAAAGTAACGTGCTGACAGCAGGATCCTTGTGTAGTCCCAGGTGAAGCAAAGTGATGAATCAGGTACAAGGTCCAGCCAGCAAGTCCAGTCAAGAGCAGCAGGAGACTAGGTCAGAGATCAGCTAGAGATGAGGTTATAGCATAGGTCCAAGGTACATCCAGCAGACAGGGCTGAAGACAAGCACAACTATAGCACAGTACAAGTGAGGACTGAAGGCCCAGGCCTGAGCTTAAATGGAGCTCCTGGACCAACAGGCAGAAGATGTGCGAGTGGTGGTCCTCGGGGAGGCTGGTCAGAGTAATTCAGGCCTGTTGGTATACTGTATGCCCTGATGGCAGCCTGGGTAGACTCAAAAGGAAAATTCTGAACTGTTCTTCACCAAGCCTACTTTTCTCTGTATGTCCTGAGCCTCCTCCTGGCAGAGGGAAGTGAAGGCTTATTTTGTACCCACAGATAGATCTTTGGATCTCAGATTCAGATAATGCAGGTAATCCAAGAGCATGCTATTTCTGCCTTTTCCATTTAAGGGCTCCACTGTGAACAGTAATATGGGAAGTACGTCTTACCCAATCAGCAAGTTTTTCTTGCTTTAATTTTAATAACTTTTGCAATGCTGAAAAACCCTTCAATTCCAAATCCAAACTATCTGTGCCACAGTCCAAGTAACAATCAGTGTCACTCATGGGAGAAGTCCTAGACCCTTCTCTTTTTCACTTTGTTAAGGTAGACTTCTTAAAAATATTCATAGCACCTGAGAACAGGCATCTTTCCATATCCAAACGTGGGTATGTTAGGATATGCGTGGATAGGCTGAGGACCATATTTTTGTCAGGAAAGTAAAAACCTGTCACATTCTTGGCTGGTAGCACACCGCCTGCTCTCCTGACTGATGTGGCTGTTTGGACTGCCATTGTCTTAAGATCCCATCCTGTAAGAGAAAAGCAAGCAGATGCTCTCAGGTGGTTAGTGCACTCAGCTCTTCCAGAAGTAAATAGAAGAGGAGGGTCCTCAGTATTTTGAGTGTAAAACTGTTAGTGAGTTTTGCTGCAGATATAATACCATTGCAATTCCAGATAGCTAGAAATATATTTTTTAAATGTATGAAAAGTGCACTTCAGATTCTAAAACATGAGTTTTTGCATGCTTAATGGTCTGTTATATATTGGAGATTTTTGAAAGATCATGCAATTCTGTAAACTATTGGCCACTTCATACTCATCCTACTCTTTGGCCCAGAGCGTCTCTGGATATTGTTTGTAATGGAGTCTGGTTTTCCCAGGCATGGCTCATAGTTGTTTCTGCTTTCCAGTGCCTCCTTACAGCACAGAACATGAGCTTCCACTACTACTTTATGCTTGTGGAGTTGTGCCATGAAAGTGTATTGGACCAGGTAGACTACTCTCATAAGAATGAAGTGTGCTTTCTATGTTTTGTTGTGTTTCATTATCACTAAGTATTGAAAAGATGAACTTGGATTAGTTTTGTGCTGGGTTGATGACCTAAACCAGCTTATTAAGAGGTCCTGTGAGCACTGGCACAAGAATCACTGCAGGAGAATACATCTAGAAGGAGGAGACGGGATAGGAGAGCAGGACTTTTCAAGAGCAGTAAGCTGTTAAGATCAGTTTGCTGTGTCTCATCCAAAGGCTATGGTTCCTTGGGCAACTAAGTTGACGTGACTGCTCACTCCTGTTTCCATTGCTAATTACAGAATCCTTCCCCTCTTTCATCGACTTGTGATCCTTCAGTCCTTCCGTAAGCCACCTCCACTGGGGGCTGAACTTGCATGTTATGTCTTAAGCCATTTTAACTTTGTAACTGCTGAAAGTGATTCAGATTATTTTATCTTTTGATTAGCATAGAAAAACAACTCAGAGCAGTGTTCAGCATGTACTACAGCTAACATTACATAGACATTAGGAGCCTGTTGTGATGCAGAGAGGAGTAGGACTTCCTCTTGCAGCAGTGTCAGGCTGTTATGCTGGCTTAACATATTTCACAGAGCTACAACTTGGGACTGCCATTTTATGAACTAGGATGAGTGATCCAACAGCTCACCAGATATGTTTTCCCACCCTGACTCTGTGTTGGCACTTGTTAGACGCCTTTGAAAGCTAGTTCAGCTCACCCTACACACACGTCCCTCCAAAAGCAGATAGCTGGTGAGTTAGATCTGCTGAAGCTCTAGCACCCAACTCATATGCAAGCATGAAACCATACTAGCAGTTGAAGCCAATTCTTGGGATATCTATCAATGTCTGATCATGCTATGCCAATGTACAATAAAGTCACTTTGCAGATTTATTGTGATCTCTGGATATTGCATTGCTTTACCATACCATGGCAACCCTAATTTTCCCCCAAAATACACATACAGTCATATGTTTACTTCCTAAAAGCCCTATACTCCCATACATACCAGTTTCTAATCTAGGAAAGAGAGTTCCAGGTTATATCTGTTGGCTGCATGTGTTCTATATTTTGCTAGTTCCTCTGGTTGTGGTCCATCTGTCCTATGGCACTACTGCCACCTCAGAGAGATAGTTTTGCAGGCACTTTAGGGACCCCAAATCCCAATTCTTAACTCATGGGCCACAGTCCAGCTCTGTTTCTAACCTAAACTCTTCAGAAAATCAATTCATTCAGGCTCGCCCAGCTGCAGAGAGCAGCTTGGCAGTGGATTCAGCAAATGGTTACTTTTATTGGGATAGTGAGAAAAGTACCAAACATTGCACCAGCTTATCAAATAGCAAACACCAGAGTTCAGCTCTATACAGCCTGATCCAAATAATCTAAACCATAGATCTTTCTTATCCGGTCAGTCTCTCCATATATGTTATCCTGTTGGCTATTTTCATCTGTCAGACACTTCATAACTGGCTGTTTATTTTAGATGTATATTAAGCAGATTCTCAATCTTCAGACATGAGTAGAACTATATATTTAGTTAATTCTATATATATTGAAACGTGTCTTTCTTGCCATTGCACAGGACCTCTCTTGTATCTTCCTCTGAGACTCCAAATTGCCAAACTCATATCAACAGACTGAAATACACCTTTTCCAAGAAACAGAAGACTCCGGTGAGTTGAAGTATTCCAATGAAACATCCAGATTTTAGCTAACTTAGTGAACGCTGGTGTCTTGCTGAAAGCTCAGGGACCATCTCAAATTATTAGGAAGTCATTTTAATCTTTTTTAATGAAAAGAGACAAAAACTGATTGTTGCTGCAAACTCTTGTGTTTCATATCCAGATGTCACTTTTGTGAACTAATTACAGAATTTTTAAGTGTAGAGGATAGAGGAAAGGCATATAAACATTGTTCCTGGCTGCAACTTCTTGAGTGGACATACATGCCAAATACTAAAGCCAGAATTTGACACATATATCTAAAAAGCAGACCTGAAACTACATATTATTTAATCATAGGCCAGGCACTTCCTACAGAACATCTACTCCCTAGTATGTATCAGTCTTAGTAAATAAAGTAAACTAGTATGCTGGAAAAAACTATATCCAAGTTACGACAAATCAAATTCCAGGAACAGATATACCAATAACTTAGTAAGAGGAGGAGGACTGTAAAAGTCATTTATTTATTTATTTATTTATTTATTTATTATTAACATTTTGGTTGTATTCCAGTAATATGCCACTTCTGTAACGAGCTCTATGTGCTACATTAGTACAAGAAATTGAAGTATTGTTTTGTCTCTAGAACTAGGACATTCTCTAAGCAGTTTCCTCATTGTACAAAAGATTTTTCAAGTCTTAACAAACTGGAATCCAACTCTTTCTCGAATATAATCTCCCAGCTTCTTACTACTATTAGGCCATTTGAACTACTGAGTTTTAACATTTAAATATTTCAAGGCTTGACAAGGGTGAAAGCTGGGTTTTGAAAGCCAGACATCTGGAGTCAAACACACCGTATTTAATTTTTTGTAAAGTTCACATTTAACAAGAAGCAATTTGTATTCGATAATCCCGTATTGATTGTATAGTTGTAATAAAGAAGATAAAGTAGAGGATCCGGCATCTCTAACTTATTCCCCCATCAAATATACCAACTTTCCGAAGAGGAAATTAATTAACAGATTCAAAGTTAACAACAGGATTCTGCTTTCAGAAAAATTTATAATTTTTGAAAGAAAATTAATTCATCTTTCATTTTCTTTTTACTGCTCATCAGAGCTTATCTCCATTACACTTATGCAGTTCAGATGTTTTGTGTAGGTTCACCAACCTGGGTTTAAAACTACATAAGTTAACATAGCTAAAAGTGTCCCCACTGTGGGATAGCCTGTGGACACATAACCCAGAGCAAAAAAACCCAGTGGAAACAAGACCTAAGTCAAACTTCCTATTTCAGTTTTCATATAAATTAAACCAAGCTGCTGTTATGTTGATGTGATGCTTTACTTTTCAATGGTCCCAGTACAGACTAAGGAACTATTCTTCATCCAAAGATGTGAACACTTTCTTGCAATCATGTAGTCTAGGCAGTATGAACAATAGCTATTAGGGGATTGTTTAAAGGTGTACCCAATTAATGAATTATACTAGTCTGCAAAGATTATTTCTTCAAAGGACAAAAAAGCTCAGTTTTTATGTGTGGTCAGTCCTGGCTGAGAGGAGTTTCAAGGTATGACCCTTTTCATTGTGTTTCACTGTAAGCTTAGAAAGTTGTATTAATTCAGCATTGTGAGGCATCACCAGGGCTATTTCCATGTTGTTTGGGTTCTTTGTTGTGAGTCTGTAGAATTCTTAGGACCTAATCCATCTTTAGATACAGCAAACAGACTCTTTCCTTTTTTTATCAGCCCTTCCAGCTTTCTGCTAGAGGCCATTGGTCCACATGGCCTGCATTTGCATCAGGGCAGACTGTGCTACCGAATCATAAGCCCTGCTGTGTCCCAAAGGAGAGAAAGTCCAGGTAACCACAGCCTGTACTAACAGTTAAGTTACCAGGATAACTGGAAGCAGTTTTTGAAAAACAAGAATTATAGAGCAGAATCTCTTCCAGTATGGTTAGTGAGAACACTGATATTGGATTGTCTCTTCAGCCTAACAGATAAGACATTGTTGGTTCTGACTAGCAGTTCTACAGGATACATCAAATATATGTAATAGTGAGTTGCGTTTATTAAAAATGTTACCATAAAATATTATTTTTTGATGATTCATTGACGTATATTATGTATGACCTTGTCAGGGCCCTGAGTGTGCCGACAGGCTCAGGGAGCTCTTCTCCCATGCCAGGCTGCCTATGCTCAAGACCAGTTCTGATATGGCCCAACTGTGTAATCTGGGATCAGGCACTGTAAAGAGTTGTGCAAGAAACCTTATTGGGTCCTCCTCTTCATTCAGGCTGAATAAATGAATGAGTTATGTTGCTGCCATGCCTGTGCCCACCTTGTACCTTGCTTATCCTGGCCTGCTGACTAGATGTTCCAGCTTGGCCTCAGACCTTCCTCATCACTACAGACTTGCCTGATGATCACTGGAATAAGGGTGACCCTGGCTACCATTAGGGACCTACTCTATTCTTGTTGGGGTCCTTTGGGATTGTACCCTATAGGGACATTACTGCCCTTACTTGCCTTGTTGTCATCCTGGGGTCCTAGCTCCCCTTTCCTTGTGGCTGGCACAGGCTGCTTCTGCTGCTCTCCAACAACTAGCTCAAAAAAGAACCAAGGCTGAGGGCCTGAGCTTAAATGCAGCCCCCAAACAAAGGGGTGGAAGTCCACAGTGAGCTTTTCACATCACTCTGTCACACCTTAGCTGTTTCCCAGCAGCCTGATTTCAGGTTACAGCTGCACTATCACAGACCTAGCCTTGAACCCAGGCACCCAAATGCCCAGGGGAAGAGATCACAGAGCCTGTTGGTACACTCACAGCCATGACAGACCTGCAGGAAACAGAGTTGTGGATGATGCGATAATAAGGATACTTCAGGCTTTTTAGTTTTAATTCTATCTAGTTTTAATGTATTAAGTATTTATGATAAGATCCAACTAAGGGACACTTGGTCTAGAACCTCAGGAGATAGAATATACTATCAGTGCTCTTTACAAGTAACAAATGTTCTCTTTGACTTATTTGAAATAATGCAATCAGCATTTATCTTTTTCTAATACAGAACCCACTCACCTGACTTTCTATAGCAAAAAGTATTGGGGGAATGCATACTGTTCTTAACTGAAGAATAATAATAGCGGGATGTCTAGAATAGCCCCTATACCATCAAGAGATTTCAATCCTCCATTGTATACTTTATGATTTTCTATTGCATGAGAGAAATATTTGTTATTGTTTAAAAAAGAGTCCACTCTGAAGTAATAGGCAGTAGGGAGAGAACCAACATCCTTGAGTTAATTGATTGTAAGTCTATACTTGTGTCCCTTCTTTTTCTCTCTTTACAGCAATAAACAGAATCTTCTTACCATTCCAAAGCCACGATACTTGGAGCAACTGGAGTCTTACTTAAGAAAAGAGCTGCAATCTCTTGACCTGACTAAAAAGAATTCACAGGAACTGAAGTTACAGGTCTGATACAAAGTTCTGTTGACTTGAAAATACCTGCTAAGATGGATTTCATATTTTAGTTGATCATTCAAAAGAAAAAGTAGATGAGAAGTATAGACTCCCATAGGTAGTACTGGACAAGAAATGTTTTGCACATGGCTTTAGAGAACTTGCACAGAGAAGAAGTTATTTCTGTGTTGGGTTGTATTTATTGCGTGTTTTCTATAGCCATTTCCTTCTTCAAACCATCAAAGCCAAAGTTTTCAAAACGACATAGTAACCTAGAATTGATTTGAAACAGAATTCACTCACTAAACTCTTGAGGATTCCTACTGAAATCCATACAGCAGCAATTGTGTAGGTTCTCAGATTTTGGCTGCAGAATATCCCTTACTTTTGAAGTCAGGTTTCACACAGAATCACAGAATCACAAAATGGTTTAGGTTAGAAGGGACTTCTGGAGATCATCTTGTCCAACGCCCCTGTCAAGCAGGGTCACCTAGAGCATGTTAGACAGGATCACATCCAGGCAGATTTTGAATATCTCCAGAGAAGGAGACTCCACAACCTCTCTGGGTAACCTCTTCCACTGCTCTGTCACTCTCACAGTGAAGAAATTCCCCCTCACGTTCAGGCGGAAGTTCTTCCTTATATATACATATATATATACAGTAAAGAAATTCCTCCTCATTTTCAGGCAGAACTTCCTGTGGTTCAGTTTGTGCCCTTTGCCTCTTGTCCTGTCACATGGCACTACTGAAAAGAGTTTAGCCCCATCCCTTTGACACCCTCTCTTCAGATACTTACGCACATCGATAAGATCCCCCCTCAGGCTTCTCTTCCCCAGGCTAAAGACGCCCAGCTCTCACAGCCTTTCCTCTTAAGAGAGATGCTTCAGCCCTCTGATCATCTTTGTAGCCCTACACTGGACTCTCTCCAGCAGCACCATGTCTCTCTTGTACTGGGGAGCCCAGAACTGGACACAGTACTCGAGATGAGGCCTCACCAGGGCTGAGTAGAGGGGCAGGATCACCTCCCTCGACCTGCTGGCAACCCTCTTGCTAATGCACCCCAGGAGACCATTGGCCTTCTTGGCCACAAGAGCACATTGCTGGCTCATGGTCAATCTGTCATCCACCAGCACTCCCAGGTCCTTCTCTGCAGAGCTTCTTTGCAGCAGGTCAGCCCCCAGCCTGTGCTGGTGCCTAGGGTTATTCCTCCCTATGTGCAGGACTCTGCACTTGCCCTTGTTGAAGTTCAGGAGGTTCCTCTCTGCCCAACCCTCCAGCCTGTCCAGGTCTCTCTGAATGACAGCACAGCCTTCAGGTGTATCAGCAGCTGCTCCCAGTTTGGTATTGTCAGCAAACTTGCTGAGGAGGCACTCTGTCCCTTCTTGTAGGTCGTTGAACAAGACTCGTGCCAATACTGAGCCCTGGGGAACTCCACTAGCCACAGGCCTCCAGCTAGACTCTGTGCCACTGATGACAACCCTCTGAGCTCTGCCTTTCAGCCCGTTCTCAGTCCACCTCACTCTTCACTCATCTAACCCATACTTCCTGAGCTTACCTAGGAAGATGTTCTGGGAGACAATGTTGAAAGCCTTGCCAAAACCAAGGTACACAACATCCACTGCTCTTCCGTCATCTACACAGCCAGTTATGCTATCATAGAAAGCTATCAGGTTGGTTAAGCAGGATTTCCCCTTGGTGAATCCATGCTGACTACTCCTGATCACCTTCTTTTCCTCCATATGCTTACACATGACATCCAGAATGAGCTGTTCCCTCACCTTTGCAGGGATGGAGGTGAGGCTGACTGGCCTGTAGTTGCCTGGGTCTTCCTTCTTGCCCTTTTTGAAGACTGGAGTGACACTGCCTTTCTTCCAGTCCTCAGGCACCACTCCAGTTCTCCATGACCTTTCAAAGATGATGGAGAGCAGCCTAGCAATAACATCCGCCAGTTCCCTCAGTACTCGCGGGTGCATCTGATCAGGGCATCAGGGCCCATGGATTTGTGGATGTCAAGCTTGCCCAGAAGATCTCTAATCCTATCCTCCTCAACCAAAGGAAAGTCTTCCTTTCTCCTGACTTTCTCCATTACATCCATGCTCTGGGATTCTTGAGGGCTGACCCTTAGCAGTGAAGTCTGAAGCAAAGAAGGCATTCAATAATTCTGCCTTCTCTGTATCCTTCATCACCAGGGCCCCCACCCTACACAGTAGTGGGCCCACATTTTCTCTAGTTGTCTTCTTGCTACTGGTGTATTTGAAGAGTCTCATCTTGTTGTCCTTGACATCCCTTGTCAGATTTATTTCTAAATGGGCCTTAGCCTTCCTCATCACATCCCTGCAGTCTGGTCACATACTTATATTCCTCCCAAGTAGCCTGTCCCCTCTCCCACATTCTGTTTACTTTCCTCTTCTGTTGGAGTTTGGCCAGGAGCTCCTTGTTTATCCTTGCAGGTCTCCTGCCCCCTTTACTGGACTTCTTTCTTCTTGGGATGCACCACTCTTGAGCTTGGAGGAATTGATGCTTGAATACTAGTCAACTATTAGTTTCTGTGTGTGACAAGGAGGGGCTTTCTAATCTAGCTCTTGCCTAAGCCTAGTCAGTATTCTCAGAATTAGCAGTTTCTCTAGGGTCTGATCCTGGGGGCTAGTTCTGAGCACTTGAGAACACATGCACTGGAGGTTCTGAAAACCACCACTTTAACTCAAAACAGAGAGCAGAAGTGTGTACTCCCGTTTTTGTAATATATTGCTATTAGAGCATTTACCTATGGTGTGGCAGCTCGGATTCAGTTTCCCTCTGAATGTATGAATTCAAAACTCTCATTCCCAGAGAAATCCTGTAGTGAGGAGGAGGGAAAATGGTGGATGGAAGAGAACAGAGGGAAATGAGGAGAGTGACTAACAGCAAGAGAACACAGAGGTTTCATAAATGTTTTTATGTTTTTAAATATTTTTTGATTACGTGACCTGTTTAACTGTATTTAACTAATCACTTAGTTACCGAGAACACTGTTATTGCTAATGAAGTCTTTGCATGGCCCAGATACATACAAGATGGCCATTTGGCTGTCATCTCTGAACACGCTTTACCCTGCTGAGAAGGATAGACTAAAGGAATTACAAAACAGTTTAGGCTGGAAGAGCTCTTTAGAGATCATCTAATCCAACTCCTCTGCTCAAGTAGGATCACTCAGAGCACATTGCCCAGGACCTGTCCAGATGGCTTTTGAATATCTCCAAGGATGGAGACTCCACAGCCTCTCTGGACAACCTGTTCCAGTGCTCTGTCACCCTCACAATAAAAATAGTTTTTCCTTAGATTCAGATAAAACTTCCTTTTTTTCAGCTTGTGCCTATTACCTCTGGGCACCACTGAAAAGAATCTTGCCCCATCGTCTTTACATCCTCCCTTCAGATATTTGCACACATTGATAAGATACTCTCTTGTTTTTTTCTTCTCCAGGCTATCTCAGCAGTCTGAGTCTTTCCTTATATGAGAGATGCTCTAGTCAGTTAATCATCTTAGTAGCCCTTCACTGGACTCAATCCGGTAACTCCAAGTCTCTCTTATACTGGGGAGCCCAGAACTGGACACAGGACTCCAGATATGGCCTCACCAGGGTTGAGTAGAGGGGAAGGATCATCTCCCTTGACCTGCTGGCAATACTATTTCTAATGCAGCCCAGAATACCATTGGCCTTTTTTTGCCACAAGGGTGTATTACTGGCTTATGGTCAAGTTGTTGTCCATCAGTACCCCCAAGTCCTTCTCTGCAGAGCGGCTTTCCAGCAGGTCATCCCCCAGCCTATACTGGTGCATCCACACAGAAAGGGAAAGAATACCTCTGCCCCGTAGAGCTTGCCATTTAACTAGACAAAATAGGAAACAGAAGCAATGTGATCTCATTGCACATTTTTAAAATCATCCATCTTGCAACTTGAGCTCTTGTCAACTCCATTTGAACACAATCATTTTTATCTGTAGAGCTATGCCCTGACAGACTTGATTAAAGCTTTTCTTAGGCACCACAGCATGATGGACAGCAAACAGGAAGATTTTGGTAGGCTAATCGACAGTGGAGATATAACTCCGCTGTCATATGACATATTTAGGATCTTGGCCAGAAGATGGAGAGACATAAATACAGTGTGATAGCCGTATTTTTATTTATCCTCACTGTCATTAGACCATTTGTGATGGACAAAACAGCTATCCCCAAATTCTGAAAAATGTGTCACTGAATGTTTTTTTTCAAGCTTTCACTTTCTTCTCTTAGCCCTACAGAGAGATCTTTGAATTCTTCATAGACAACTTCAAGACCTACAAGCCCTTGCTGTCAGCTATAAAGAATGAATATGAAGTTACTTTGGGTAAGCCCCGGGGCCCTGATCCATGGGGAAAATAATACTGTGATAGAAAAGTGTTCTTACACAACTGATGAATTTTACTGAACAAATACAAGATGAATAGTCTAAATAGATGTCAATAAGCAAACTAAGTAAACTGAATGTTCTAGATACCTTTGTATCTAGCATGAACTTGTAAGTCTGTCTTTCTGATCCGCTGGCTTCATTTCCCTCATACCTGAGCTGAAGTCTTTTTCATCTTCAGCACATACACAGTTCAGGCAAGAGCAGTGTCTCAAGGTTTGTCTGGGACAATCACGTTTATAGTGGCAGCTGTCACACTAATATATTTGGATGCACTTGCATTACTAACTTTAAGCTTGAATTACTCCTGAAGCAAGACAGGGCAGAACTGAACTGGCTGTTCCCAAGCCATTCTTAGTGTGCTTTAAACTTTGCCTAGCGTTTAGATGCGACAGTGATACCAATACTTTGTAAACAATCATAGCTGGGTAGAAATAGACTGTAACCAGCAGTTCATTTCACTGTGCAGCTGCCAAATGTCAATAGATTTCTATTGGGACAGTGGTTTAAAGGATACATATTGTTTCTCCAATCTTGGATTCCCTGAACTAGCTAATCATAGTCCCTCGTTGTGGACAGAAGTCTTTCTTTGAACAGCATGCTTCTACCTGGGTAAATGAGTCAATTTTAATCATTACATAAAAACATCTTTTAAATCCATTTCCTCTTAGAACTCTTTTGTAGACATTTCTTCACTTTAAGTTTCAGAACAACTACTGATTTCCATGCTATAGCCTGGCCTACATTGTACTGCTTTCTAAAATATTTACCTTGTAAATATTCACTCCTCCACATTGCTTGGATAGTGACCAACTGGACATTATCTTTCTAGTCTAAGTGATTTAGCAGCTGTGTCTCATTCAGTCTTTTATGTTGCAGTCATATATTCTGTCCTAGCTTAATCTATATGCAGTTGAAGGTAAGCACCTTCCTTCTGCACTCACTGGCAGAGGGAATTCTCCCCGTAAATCTACTGGCATAACTGCATGTTCCGAATTAGTTCAGAACAATCTATTTTAGAAAAACTATTATTAAAAGTTGACCTAAAACTGTACTGTTTAATCTGTGTATTTAGCTGCACTTGATCATTTTGGCAGAACAAAGTCTGGAGTAGCTAGCATAAACCCTGTTGAGCATGCAGACAAGATGGGAACAGTGATGTGCAGTCAGCACTGGCTGCTTACAACTGTTTGTCTTCTGCCAGAACTAGATATATGACTGCAAGCACTGCTCTTCTGGTTAGCAAGCTTGTGCTGGGTCAGCACTGGGGCTTTATGACATTGTTTCTGAAGTAAATCCATGTGAACATGAAGATATTGCACAGAATTTGGAAAACAGCACTGTGGAAAGGAGAGCCATCCAATCCCTACAGCTGTTAAGTTGATCTGAGATGCAGGTTGTGTTGCTGGAAGCTCCTTTAAGACAAAGCTCAGGATAGAGCTTCACTTTGCAGTGATGTTATCCACAAATGAGTACATTTCTTGAATAAAGTACTCAGGTTGCTATGTCCTGTGTTGCTATGTGGGGCTTCACATTCTCTCTTTTGTTGTGCTAATACTTCCAAGTATATCCAGCAATTCTGTATATGCAATGAGCTGCAGCACAGCCTGAATTATTTCCAAGTGGGAGAATGGCTGTCCTGGTGTGGCGAGAGTTATGAGAGGTCATCAGAGAGCCAGTATTCTCAAATGGTGCTGACCAGTGTCCACACTACAAAGTAATCACTTTGGCGGTCAGCTAGTTGTGCTCAGTCTATAATGCTCAGTCTATAACTTCTCACACTAGACAGATGCAATTAAAAACAGTATTACACTCATGGTCAGGATTCAATCGTGGAAACATTGAGGTTACACCTCAAACAAATTTACTGAACTTTTAACACGGTGTTCTAGGCCTGCACTGAGCAACCAAATAGCAGAGTGGCAGAATCCATATGACTTGCTGTCCCACTGCAAGTATCACAATGAAAGAGTTTTGCAAAACCTTTGGTACAGTTACAAYGTAGGAAGGAAATTCACCCCCAAGTATAATGAGAATAGTAGTTCCTGTTCTTATATCACGGTATGGATTTTAAGTTTTGAAGTCCAAAATCCATTGCATAATGTTTGTACGTAAATACTAATACCAAGATTTATTGAGAAGGAAAAAACCCTAAACCAGATTATTCAGCATCTGCTAGCATTTCCATCCTTCTGTTCAGAAGAGGGAGTAGATGCATTATTCAGCAATTAAAATTCTTGATGTAGCCCTATTTGAATCACACCATTTTCTATCTTTGATCATTTTATTTTCTTGGTGGAACTCTATCTAGTCATATAAACAAGCCTCCACACCAGTGAAATAGTATCCAATGAAATGTTACCATGCAACCACAGCTAGGATTCTGGACCCAAGTCCAGTACAGTCAGCCTCCTCACATAACTATCTTTAAGAAAAACTTTAAGTCAAAGGGGAAATAGCTGAGAGTGAAAAGCACGAATTACATTAGAGAAAGTGAAGAAGAGCACTTGAGTTCTTTACTAGCATTGAAGAGAAAAGCAAGAGGATAAATAGCAAGAGCTAAGATCAAAAGTCATTACATAATAATAGTTTGTACACATTCGTAAACAGGGCTGTATAAACAACCAAATATAATCCCTACAGATACAGCTCTCACTCCTTAGGTACTCACCAGGTCAAGTAGTAAAAGCTCCATGCTCACTCCTACTTCCAACTGAGACTTCTTTGGGGCTGAACATCCAACAGCTCTGCTGAAAAAAATTCAGGCTTGATCATTGATTTTAAGAACCTACCTCTGCTTTCTTTAGCCCATCAGAAGGAGGTGATCCGTGCCCTAGAGCCTCTGAAGGCTATGGTCACAACTGTATCTGAGGAGTACACCCAGCAGAAACTGGCACTGCAGGAAAAGGAGAGGATTGAAATAAATATATTAAAGCAAGAGAAGCAACATTTGTTAAAGTTCATTGACAACATGAAGGAAGAGAAGAGTTCTCTTGAGATTCAGGTAAATTGGAGTATGATGCGTCAAACATTTCCTGATTTCAGTTCAATGCATTTTGCACATCTGATTTCTCAGTTCCTGGTCTTTCATCTTCTGGTGCCAGCAGAAGTTTTGGAGCAGGCACTGAACATCTGGCGTGGTAGGTCTGGTGCGGTATTGATGCTGGATCTCAGTCTGCCCTAGAGAATATCCCATTCCTTCAGGATAGTCTATAGGGCTGTTGTCAGAATTCTTCACTTGCATCTGTTGTCCCATCCAATTCTTGCAGTATCGCATTTAAAGTGGAGAGGAAAGAAATATCTTTCTAGTACTAATGCTGTATTTTTTTAATAGCTGATGCCTTTAGTTGCTGACAGCAGAATTTCAATAATTGCTGAGGGAGATAATACATTAGCAGAAGGTCAATGAGCCAGTCTCCAAGAACTACAATTGACTATATGGCCCCACAGTTATCACAGCAGGAGTTCYTACTGTCGCTCTGCTCACTCCTTTGCTTTTAAGTTCTTACCTAAAAATGAATGTATTCTTACATAACATTGTACCCTTACAAATCTTTAAGTCTTTATCGTTCACTTTACTGGAGGTGGAGTTGCATTATATCTATAGGCAAGACTAGTTCAGTCTTTCCAATTTGAATTTTCAGTTAGTACAGTTCTCAAACAACTTCAGCTACTTGGGCTGAAATGATGCTACTATTAGTGAGCAACAAGAGCAGTGCTGTCTTAAGAGGTAGAATGAGCCAATTGCTGAGAGTAACTGCAGAACAGTCTCACAGCACCTGAGCAAGTGTTGATGACCATGTCCTCAGCCATGGGCAGAGGTATACAGGTGGAGGGGGAGATAAGGCTAGTCAGGACAATTAAGGACAATTAGTACTTTCAGGGCCCTGAATTAGCTATTATAGATAATTCAGAAGAATCATGGAAATGCTGGTTGGATGGAACACCTGGAATGTCCAACCCAACCTCCCACATGAAGCAGTACTTTCACCTACAGGTTACCTGTTTTAGGTCAGCCATGAGCTTATCTGGTTGTTTTGAAATTCTCTGAGGCTGGTGATCCTCCACTTGCCTGGGCAGCCTGTCCCAGAGTTGTGCAACCCTCCTAGTGAAAAAAGCTTATATATCCTGGGCACTAGGAAGAGGCAGAAAGGCTTTGTCTCACATAGCAATTCTGCTGTACTCACAGATGTGATAACAGCATGAGGAATCTACCTGAATTTTTTTTCATCTACTATGTTTAGTTATGTTATAGTGGTAAAGATGAAGAAGAACAAGCTTCAGCACAGACTACATAGGCTCCTTAATCATACAGCTAGCACTTGTTGAACATTAGAGGTTTTGATTTCACTAGATAGATCAAAGTGCTCAAAATATACCTTCCATTTGCAGTCCTAGATGTACACTCAGTTTCTCCTCTTGTTGGTATTCACAGGCCTTCCTGTGGCAGTCAAACAAGAGAAACTTCTCTTATAAGCAAGAAATTAGAATTATCCCAATTTAAACACTAGGCAACTGAGAAGCTGTGCAAAGTTTTGTTTTCCTTAACTGAGAATAGATCCTAGAAGCCAAATTTTAGCCTGAGCTATTTAAATTTTGTAATCTGGGAGCTGAAGGAGGTTGAGAAGAATAATTCTGTTAAAAGTAGTATTCCATTTTTGAGGCAGCATTCAAATATTCTGTCATTTCTGGCACAGTTAGATATTCAACTATTCCTTGGAAAGATCCATCCAAGTTGCTGACTTGTTTGTTGACAGCAGTGCTATGATGGTCTAAAGACGTAGGCGAAACAGCATTGCTCCAGACAGCTTATTTCTTTATGAGACAAACACATTTTCATCTTCCATAAGAAAATATTAAGAATTTTCCAAGGTAATAGTTGTATTCTGAGCAATAAGAAAAAGAATATCTTGATTCATTCTCTGTATAGCAGATGAGGCAGACATCAGCAGTGACAGGATATGATCATATAATGAAAAGCACATTGTAGGAATGAACTAAGGTTTTACACATAATCCCAGTTTTTAGAGTTCCAGATTTCTGTTTGCTTTATTTTCACAGAATCACAGAATCATTAAGGTTGGAAGGGACCTCTGGAGATTGTCTAGTCCAACCTCCATGCTCAAGTAGCGTCACCTAGAGCATGTTAGGCAGGTTTGCATCCAGGCAGGATTAGAATGTCTCAAGAGAAGGAGACTCCACAACCTCTCTGGCAACTTCTTCCACTGCTCTGTCACTCTCACAGTGAAGAAATTCCTCCTCATTTTCAGGCAGAACTTCCTGTGGTTCAGCTTTTACCCATTGCCTCTTGTCCTGTCACATGGCACTACTGAAAAGAGTTTAGCCGCATCCCCTTGACACCTTCCCTTCAGGTACTTAAACACATTGAGAAGATCCCCCCTCAGGCTTCTCTTCCCCAGGCTAAACAGGCCCAGCTCTCGCAGCCTTTCCTCATAAGAGAGATGCTCCAGCTCTCTGATCATCTTCGTAGCCCTACACTGGACTCTCTCCAGTAGCTCCATGTCTCTCCTGTACTGGGGAGCCCAGAACTGGACACAGTACTCGAGATGAGGCCTCACCAGGGCTGAGTAGAGGGGCAGGATCACCTCCCTCGACCTGCTGGCAACCCTCTTGCTAATGCACCCCAGGAGACCATTGGCCTTCCTGGCCACAAGGGCACATTGCTGGCTCATGGTCAATCTGTCATCCACCAGCATTCCCAGGTCCTTCTCTGCAGAGCTTCTTTGCAGCAGGTCAGCCCCCAGCCTGTGCTGGTGCCTAGGGTTATTCCTCTCTATGTGCAGGATTCTGCACTTGCCCTTGTTGAAGTTCAGGACATTCCTCTCCACCCAACTCTCCAGCCTGTCCAGGTCTCTCTGAATGACAGCACAGCCTTCAGGTGTGTCAGCCACTCCTCCCAGTTTGGTATCATCAGTAAACTTGCTGAGGAAGCACTCTGTCCCTTTGTCCAGGAGGGGACACTGATTTTGCCACTAAATAATTTGAAGTACAATTGAAATTTAAAGTTACAAAAAATATTGAAAAATACAACACAAAGTCAATCCTGTGTTACTCTCCAAGATAATTCTCTGTCACCAGTTCCAGTGGAGTGCAGTGGTAAGAGAACCAACATTTTTTCTCCTGTGTCACCAACAACAGGGCAGAATATGTCACTGGAAGGTTTTCTAGATATGAGCTTACAACAGAGAAACGGTGAAACTTAGGACTGTATATAATTGATATCTTGAAGACTAAACAGTCAAATGAAGCTCCCTTCCACACACTCACTCTTGAGTTTGAACACTTTTGTCATGTTCCCTTCCAGCCCATCCTTCTCTACAGTGTTATCTCTTTCCCACTCTCCTGCTCCAGTGCTTTCCACTTTGTTTCCCTTATAACATTCTCTACTCTTCAGTTTCTGCTCTATTCTCATCAAGCTAGTCCAAAAGTTCCCACTGATTCTATGCTCCTGATCAGTTCGAACCTCTATTTGCTGCAGGTGGAGCATCTGCAAAAGAGCTTGACTGAGGAGTACCTTCACTATATCAATGAGTACCATGCCCGCAAACTGCTTCTAGCAAACATGAATGAAATGCAAAACGAACAGTTGGGTCTGACACTTCACCAAGTCCAAGGTAGAGAAAGTGGATCACTGAAGGAACCCATCCTGCTCAAATATCAAGATAAAGACCTATGTATGCAGCATTGCAGGAAAAAACATAAGAATATCTCTGAAATATCTTCAGAGATACTTTGACTCTTAAAACGAATTAGACAGACTCATGGACAAAATGTGCCTAAATATTTTCTAAAGAGAGTGGGAAAAAATGTACCTACTAATAGTCTGCTCTGATTCAGTAAGTCATGACTGGTATTCTTGTACTCTGTTGCTTAGCACAACACTTGAGAGTCTTACCCAGCCACAGCCAGCAGTTTTGCACCTGTCTGCAAGAATGGACAATCTGCTGAGATCCAATTGTCACAAATATCTGTATTTTAGGAATTTATTGGCATTTGTGGCATGAGGGTTTGTCGTGGTGGTGGGGAGACTTTCAGTAAATACGCTCTCTTGATCCACAATCTGGATTCACGCACCCACCATGCTTCTGCTCTGCATTTACTGGCTGTAGCCTTTGCATCCACATAAGGGCTCACCCCTCCTTTGCTCCTTTCCGTTATTCAAAATGAAGATTGGGTCTTTGAAGATGCATGTGTGGATGGGAGAGGAGGCAGTGGGTTTGAATGTGCTGCTGCAATATAATTCAAGACTTACAGTATGCCTGTTCAGCTCCTGCAGTCACTTTGTAGGTTATAGGATCTAATAAATGATCAATAAATGATATAGAAAACTACGTATGTAATTTTACTGTCATGAACTTCCATTAATGACTGTTGTTTAAAGATGTCAAGAATGAAGATGTGGTGAAGTTATCTTTGGCATTAAAGATAGCTCGGCAGGACCTCACAAAAGCCCAGGTGGAACTAAACAAAATGATAGCAGACTATGGAGATGTTGTGCCCAGGAGAGACTTTGAATCACTGGAGAAAAAATATTCTGATTTACTTCAGGAGGTGAGCGTAAGCTCCTAATTTTAATGCTATACCACATAGATGCAAACATAATGTGATACTTCAGTATTCAGGTTGGGACAAGGACTCAGTCAATCCAGAACTCCCATAGTGGTATTTCTTTATTCCTTTTTACCTGAAAGAAATGAAAAGCCACTGTATAGAGTCTTCTAAACTCCCAAAATTCCCAAAAGTTTTGGAATTGTAGACTACCTAAACACTCACAATTAGTATACCATCACTTATCATCAGTTTTAATTGAATTAACACCATACAAGCAATATTGGCCCACAAACCACCAACAGCCCACAAACTATAGCTCTAAGTTATCGTGTACATAATTCAATGAACTAGGTGCATCTCACATATATCACACAGTTTTCTCCAAACCATGGCTAACTGAAAACAGCACTGAGCTAGGCTACTAGTGCATATCTACCTATTTGGGTCTTTTGCCTTTTTCACTAATATTAAATAGCTTCTTTAGCCAACCAGCAACTCCAGGTTCATCAACCCAGCATAGGCTTAGAGGGCTGATCAATATGTTTTCCCACTATGACAGAACAGATAAAATGTAGGTTCCCTATGTTGTATGTGTTTGCTGCCTTTTCAGAATAAACATTTGATGCCTGGCTTATGCTGCAGATACATAGGAACAATAGCCTGTCACATACAGGACACACACCAGCAGCTAGGATGGCATCTGATTCCAACTTGCCCAGCAGTGGTAGAGCAGCAGCCATACAACCTGATCTCTAGAAGAGGGATGAGAAAGAGAACACACTGAATCCCATCACGTAGTTCACAATCGTAGTGGACCTGAACTTCCAGTGTAGCAAAAAAAGTACCAGGTGTCTTTGTGTTTCAGAAAGATTATAGTGGTTTGTTTAAGATACATTTGGGTCATCGACAGCTCCATTCTAGCCCTGACCATTAACACAGCTTGATCCAGTATCCATGTCCC
Source organism: Rhea americana (assembly GCF_003343005.1). NCBI lineage: Eukaryota > Metazoa > Chordata > Aves > Rheiformes > Rheidae > Rhea > Rhea americana. The sequence continues at coordinate 132,415 of NW_028186539.1, forward strand.
TACATCCTAGCAAATAAATGCAAGAACAGTCCTCCAATCCCAGATTAGAGCAGTGTTTACCTCTGGATCATGATATACCTTTCTGCTGGTAGCAAAAATAAATCGTATGAAAAAAAAACTCTTTCTAAGTAAAGAACAATCGATCTGAAGGGGATGAGTACAAAAATTTCTAGAAACCTATGTTTTGCCAGCTACTTCCTAATGGATTAAGATCTGTTTTTTAAACACAAAAATGGATATAGAATTATCATTGACATATTTATCAGAAGTTTTTGTAAATAGTAACAGTAAAAATTAGTAAATAATTTATTTTTTCTTCTCATCTAAAGGCAATTAGCCAGGGACAGCTCTTCATAAGTCCTTAAACTACTCAGACTGCTCACCTGAGCTGTCTGACAACAGAAAAAGGCTGTGTTACTGTAATGAGTTTATTATCATCCTGCTTTCTGTATGCTTTAGATGAAGACCCAGCAGAAAGATTTTGATCAGCTCCATAAGGAATATGACATGCTTCTGGAAATCCACAGAGAGACTACAGAAGAGCGAGACAATGTCTTCATTGAACTCCAAGAAGTTAAGCGCAGTTGCACACCACGGCCGAACTGGGCAAAGTGTTCAGGTGCCATCTTTCTTTAACAGTGATTTGCACACTCCACTTTTGTGCATTTCTTACCGGGAATATCGCATTTCCTCATAGGCTTTTAGGGAAGAAGTGGTCTGAGAGATAGGAGGTTTAAGGGTACACCATTTTGCCTAATACATCTTAGGAGATGAACTACATGTCTAGAGATGTGCATTTGTTGTAAAGCTCCTAATGAATTCACACAAAACCACTATGCATGAGCATGTTCTCTTTTTCTAGTAGCTCAGTGTCTTTCTGCTATTGCAGAAGTGGTTCCTGGTGGAGCTGACCGGTGGAGCTCTCTGGCTGAGGGGAAAACCAGCGATCAGCTAGTGGATATGCTTCTGGAAGAAATAGGAACAGGAGTACTGAAAGACAGAGATGTCTTCCTCGGATGGGTATGTGCAAGCTTTCTTCTCTGCTCATTTTTATTAAGATTAATTGGTAATAAATGCCCATTAGCAGGGTAGGAGAATATGCTGCTTCATGGCTGGACTTGGTGTCTTCAGTGTTTACCTTCCCATTAATAAAATCAATGAAAGCTTTAAGCTAAGGAAACTCAAGTGCTGTAGAAGAGCAGAAACTGAGAATGAGCATACCTGAAGATCCAGCTGAAGGAACCTCACTTCATAGTGACATTACATAAGTCATCAAACATGTAAGTAATATTAATAGGCTAAATTCCTTTAATAATGCTTCACAATATGGCGAGTCATTTTAACATCTTGCTGCTGCTGAAAGATCTTATCTTTTGTCTCCTGTTCCCAACTATGTTTTCTGTGCTATACATGCTTCTGGCTCCGCTGCCAGGGAAGCAGACTCTACTTGCTGGTCCAGCAAAGTAGTATTCATTTTTTTTCCCCAGATTAGCTTTTTGAGTTAGTGAATGGACCTGCTTAGAGTAAGTAGCAAGAGTACACAGTAGGGAATGACTCCTTTTGATGGCATCAGGGAGTTAATTCAGTTCACACTGCCCCATTGCATTCTCAGCATGCAGGAGGATCAGGAAAGGATACAGAAACCAGAAAATGTTTCAAGGGTTCTTGATATACTACCAAACAAAACTAAATCCAAACTTTTTTTCCTCATGGACAGAGTAGCATTTCCTTGCTCCTGCCAAGCTCTCTTCCTCAGTCTTTTCAGAAGTTAAACTGTTTTACCTTGCCATTACTGGAAAATCTTTTGAAGGCCTATCTTTCTTTTTCCATTTTTGCTGGGCAGAGCATCACCTACAGTCCCATTTTGTCTAAGGGCAAGGTCTATCAGCTCATTGTCACTAAGAGAAGAACCCCCTTCCCCTCCAGAGCTAGAGTCCCAGCCCTTCCTCACAGCTCCTCTGATCACCAGTACATCTATTCAACTTCTTAGGCAAAAAAGAAAACACTTCTGTTTTTCTATATTTCCTGGAGCTGTAGCAAGCTGAGTTGGCTCATGAAGGGCACAGTGCAGGGGAAACAGAGCTTTTTTGTCTCAGCAAGAACAAGCCAAGCAGTAGCATATCTTCATGTTATGCTTCAGCTTGCAGGACTTGCATGAAAACTGTTCAATGCACTAAAACAAGCTGCATCTTCACATGTTTCAGTAGAGGTCCTGGCACTAACCTCACTATATTTGGCTCCCAACAGGTTAGCTTCATTGCACATACCCCTCATCTGAAAGGGCTCCGTGTTGTACTGTTCAACACAGAGTTTTAAGCCTAGTTCCWCTGTAATAAAGTATGTAATAAAAATGTTATTCACTGCAAATATATTACACTAGTGACCAAAAATGTTAACAGCTGCCTGGACACAACAGGACACAACCAAAATGTCACTAATGACAGAAGGTTTGAGTAGTGTTTCTGTGGGGAATGGGCAATGTGATAAAATGGGCCCCAACTTAAGCAGGTCCACCCTGGAGCAGTTGAGACACACTGCAGAGATGTTAGCAGAAGTCTGTCTTATAGTGCTGAGAATGAGATCCACACAAAAGACCCTTTTTATGGCTTTAGATGCTAAGAACATGGCCTTGGTATTTCATCATTGCCAGTGAGATGAATGCCTTATCTCTATCTCTGTTTCTGTTTTGTTGCTTAGGGCAAAGGTGATAATGTTCCTGTGTATCTGAGGTATGAAGGTGAAGTCAAGAATAAAAAGCTGAGTAAGAAAGATGTGGTGACTATCCTAAAGGATGTCTGGAGAGAGAAAATTGCACTAGAACGGCAGGTTTGTCCTATTTTCCTTTTTTGCAAACAGCATTTGCTATCATAGCCCAGATGGAATAGCTTGGGCAGACAGCGTCTCACCCATGTCCTGCCTAGTGTTTCATCTGGATTGAGCCACATAAAACATTATAAGAACAAATGGCCTGAGCTGGCAATAACCCTGTGCCTGCCACAGCTCCACAGGGAATAGATTCATGAATTACAACAGCACCACATGGATAGCCAGAGTAGCTCCATCCCAGTTCTATGGAGTTTATTCTCCAGCTTCTGTTCTGGGGATAGCTGAGTGTTTATGGAATAGCTGCTGTCTAGACACAACTGCAACTTGGGAGACATTCAGGAAACCGGTATTAATGCTGGTTTCTTTGATGCACAAGCCTGTAAACTGCAGTGGTCCAACATCAGTTGCATAAACAGTAGAGCTGTCCCTGAAGAAAGCTGCATGAGTCAGGGAGCCCAAGGGAGGAAGTACAGTCACTCTGAACTAAATCAGCTGTGCTCATGACTCTTAAGTCCTTAGCTACACCTGACTGCTGCTATTCTAGGCTATGATGGTGTTCTGTAGATCAGGACACCACCATGGCTATGCAGATCTCTGCTCTTAAGTAAGAGGAAACTTGGCAACATCTGTGCAGCCAAAGCATGTCCAGGGTTTCTTACTGTGTTGATTTCAACCCAGGCCAGGTTCTCTGCACAGTCAGCTGTTAACCTCTATAGCATTTGTGCCAATGCAAAGGAGGAATAGGTGAGATGCAGGACAAATGAATGTCCAGGGACAGAAAAATCACTTAGATTGATAAAGGAAAAAGTGTAAAAGTGCTTATCCTTGTTACAGAAAAACAGGGTTCTCCTTCTTTGTCCAGAGTGGGTTAGGAGTGAGAACTGAAGGCTGAAGGGGTGAGGTGTATGTTCTCTACCAAGGCAGACATTATGGATTGCCTCTCTGGGCAGATACAAGAATCAGCAACAGAAGAAAAGTAGCCATTTAACTGTTCCATGTTAGAGATACGTATATTATCTCCCCAGATCTTTGGCAAGCCTATTTACTGTGCCTCAGTCGTATGAGAGCAACCTTCAGAGAGGCAGTGTTATGTTACAGATTTCTTCTCTTGAGCTAGGAGCCTAAAAACATCTCTAAGATCACCCATAAACACCTTAATGTTTTCTATGGCAGCTTTTTACTTTTAGCTCAGTTTCCTGGGGAAATAAGGTTGATGCACTCATTATTTGGCTCTAATTTTCAACAATAACTGCTTCCCATTCTGAACCCATGAGCTCAAATCAGCTAAATCTGAGCAGGGCCTCAAAGGTAGCAAGTCCCTATAAATTTTACAAAAATAGGCAGGAGAAGAGCAATTTTGTCAGTAGTCTCAGTAACAGAAGAGCTTCAGCATGAACTTACCTGTCTAGATTATAGAGAACAAATATGCAGTCAGCACTAGCACTGTGTTAGCAGAGATCCCAGTAAGACACACATCCATTTAAAAACAACTGGAATCAGACTGGCAGATTTGATTAAGCTCTGCTGCTTACGGGAGTTAATCATTTGTTATCCACAGACAGGGAAGCGAACCAGTCTCCCTGAGTTCTTTCTAAGCTACCTCCAGAAGAAGTATGGAGATGCTGCTGCCATGGAATGGTCTTACACCATGTATGAAAACATGCGACTCTATCAATCAAACCATGTCATGAGTTCATTCTATGACATACTCACTGGGAAGGTAGGCAACCCCCAACCCAGGGCCACGCTTCTGCCCAGACATCTCTCTTGTGATAAACAAAAGGCAAGGGAAGCATTCCTCTGCAAAGTAGCTCCGCCTTCCATTCCCACACCCTGGAACCTGCACCCGCTGGTGAGAACAGAAGTAAACATGGAGGCATACTAGAGAGATGAGAATCATGTTTATGCAAGACATGGCAGGGCTATTGCTACTTCCAGTAGAGGTAGTAGAAAAACTCCTTTCTTTGAGATACTTTCATCACATCATATCTACCCTCTCCAGTGTGTTTGCAATGCTTATACACACACCTATTTTTCTCAGTAGGTCTTTTCTTAAATCACTCGTTATTTGTCCTTATGCAGTTTATGTGAAGATCAAGATACTATCTCTGAAATACAGCATTGTGCTGGAGAGCTCAAGCTTGCCACATCTCTCCATCACGCAGACAAGTAGCCTTAGGTTCTCTTCTGGTGCTGCAGCTGCTTCTCTCATCATATGGAAACCTTATACTGGCCCTATTTTGCCTGAAAGTGGAAGCATGGCACGGATGTGGATCCATCAGGCAGAGGGGGCTGCCATCATTCGGAGGGATCTAGAGTGCCATCTGAGGGTTTAAGAGCTGCCCCCAGAGATGTTTAAGAGCTTGTCCCTGGGGCGAGCCCCTGCCCTAGGCCCCTGACACATCTGCAGGGGCATTCTAGCCATCTGCCTCAGAGCTCCTGCCTGTGATAACACATGACCTGCTTTGGAACGAGTTTTTCAACACAGAATGATTGTAAACAGCTGCCCTGCAAGCCACTCTGTTGCTTGCTTCATTATTTGTAGGTAACTACAAGCAGCTGAGGTAAAGGTTGATGTAAAAGGGAGCACAGTCCTTTTGCATTTTTGCTTCCCTCCTGAGGGTAGTCCCAGTGATAACAGATGGGGTATTTACTAACCTGTGAACCTTCTCTGTTTCACAGGTAGGTGAAGAACAGTACCATGGCCAGAATCAGCTGATTTCCAATCTGCAAAAGGAGCTGGCTGCCTGTGATAGCTCAGAAATGGGATCCCTGACCAGTGAGCAGTTCAGGCAAGAGGCCAACTGTTGCCTGCTGAGTTCTGTCTGTTTGTGGCATGTGTTGTATGTTTTGATATGCTGAATCTGTCTGCCTTGCTCACCTGCCAGCACAGCTGGGGAGCATTCTCTCTCTCTTTCAGAGTTAAATTCCTGTGAGGACAGCCATATGTGGCTGGCTTCTCTAACTGAGGAGATATGGGACCCCATGCAGTGCTCCCATGAACTCTTGTGATAGGATATAAAGCATTTCTGTGAATTCTGCTAGAGATGCAAGATTTGTCATTCTTCTTCCAGTTAATCAGCTGTGCTTTCAAGTTTGATACTCAGTGATAGCTAAATGCAGCATTTTGGGGGGCCATGGTACAGAAGAGATGCAGCCATTTTTAGCCCTTCAGCTGGGAACACATCACTGGCACAGACATATTAGCCAATCTGGTCTAGGTTGCCAGGTAATCAGTATTCACAATTGCATTGAGTTTTTTTTTTTTTTTTTTCCCCAAATGGTTCAGCATCCAATATATCCTTGAGGCCCGAGCTCTGGTGAAAACTTTACCCCTGTTTCAGTATTTGGTAGGTGCATGCACTTCTTGAAATGCTTTTACCTATGAAAGGAATAACTTTTTGAAGATTTGGGCCTTGGAATACAGGCACACATATGTGACCTCTGATAGCCTAAAACACTACCAGGCATATTGGCATGCATTATCCGTGTGCATACTGTAACAGCATGCAAATCTATGTCTGTGCTACCTATCTCCATACAGCATGGCTCTGAGGGAATTTTTTCCCCTAAAAAGGAATGATTCAATCCAAGAACTAGTTGATGCAAGCAGAAACAAGCTAGACAGTGCTGAAGACCTCATCAACTACAGATCCTTATTCAATGAAGTAAGTTATTTCTTAAATTTCTCTTTTGACTCAGACAGTAAGCAAATAGATTCCAAGATTATCAGATTAAAATATCTGCATCGATCAGCACAGGCTCTAACATTTGAAGGCCATCTGCAGACAATGGCAATGCAAGCTTGTTCCTTTCCAGTGATAGGAAAAGTTTTTCCCTATTCCTTCTCTTTATTTGAACTTTACATTTGGAAAAAAGTATCACAAGCATCTCTCCAAAGGTGAAAGGCTTGCATGGACTATTGATGCATTTACTTTTTTTTTTTTTTTTTTTT
>NW_028186539.1:139241-140845 GCF_003343005.1 Rhea americana
TTTTTTTCCTCCTATATTTTAGCACATTGACTCCAAATTTGGACTCAAAGTTAAATAAATATCAACCCTGTCCTAGCATTATCACTAAACAGAATTATTTAGAAGGCTTAGGGAAATATGGTAGCTGTATGAGTGACAGTACAGCAGTAGCAGCTGACAGCTGTTGTAGTTTACCATCTTTCGCCTCTGTGGATATGGGAGGTGATGCTTCACCCTGCTTTAGGAGAGGCAATGTTTGGAGAAACTCTGCTGAGATGACCTGTGTATTCAGTGCTGTGGCCGAAGGAGCAATGCACTTTATTCTACAGAACTCTTACCATATTAAAGGGAATTTCTTTCCAGGAGAAGGCAGAGAGGATGTTCCCCCTCCACTCCAAGGCAGCATTTCTAGGATAGCTAAGTTATTTGAATATACGTTGGTGAATGGCTCCTACCCAGACAGGCTGGAACACGGCATTCAATGCTAATGTGCCTGTAATCACTTCTAGGATGAAGAAGGAAATGCTGAACCTTTCATTGCAATGATTAGGAACCAGTATGTGAATGAGAAGCAGGAGTATCTGAGAGCGCTGAAAAGCAAGCTGGGAGATTTAATGTAAGTATGAAGTAAAAGGGCTGAGCCTCATTACACATAAGGATCACATTGGACCTTTTGCTCAGTCAAAATATTTTTCAGAAGATGAGCCTTCCTCTGTTTTAGCAGCTAAGTGGCATTCACAGCTTTCCTCAGCTTAGCTCAGTCCTTTAGTGCCTTCTCCAAGTCTGTGAGGGACATTACTTGTACAGGCGGCAGGGATCACTGGAGGTTACTGTAACTCATCCATGGTGTTGGAAAGCTGCACCAGACTTGCACAGACTGCTGCATCACATCTTCAGTTACCTCTGCCAGCATCCCTGTCCAGAGACTAGGCTTCCACATGGAAGACCCCTAGATCTGAGGGGCTGCAGCTATTACCACAGTACATTTATATTCTGTTATTTTACTAGCCTGAACAAGGAGAGAAGGTCTAATGTAACCCAAATGCCTTACTTTCACAGTAGGCAAATAACACACTTAGGCCTCTGCTTCTCTGCTCACCAGCAAGATATACTAACTCGGCAGGAGACTAGGTCCTTGAGAACATTGGTGGTGAGAGACTCAGGAACATCAGCACCAAACTCCTGCTGCCCCAGACGTACGTGATTGTAGATGGAGACCTTCTCCATGTCTTGCTTTGATTTCCTTAGCACAATGCAGCTCTGGGATAGGGCTGAGAAGTCACACAGTGATCATGCTTCCCACACTGACCCCCAACCACACAACAGGGAGTGTGTGAGTTGCAGTCATCAGCCCAGGCAGCTAGAACTGTCAGAAGTTGCACCTAGCACAGTCACAGGGCAAATTGTATTTTTGAGCTCTTACTGTTGTTTTATATTTAAAGAAAGAAGTGCACTAGCACAAGCTGTTTTAAGACCCTACTTTCAACAGCCTAAACTTTGTGAAAATACATATTGGGAATGATTTCCCAGAGTAATTTGGGGGACCCCTATATCACATGTCTGCCAGTGATGATGATTTCTGGAATATATTCAGCCAGAGTATTGTTACGCATACACACACACAC
>NW_028186539.1:142185-207120 GCF_003343005.1 Rhea americana
GCACATTGCTGGCTCATGGTCAATCTGTCATCCACCAGCACTCCCAGGTCCTTCTCTGCAGAGCTTCTTTGCAGCAGGTCAGCCCCCAGCCTGTGCTGGTGCCTAGGGTTATTCCTCCCTATGTGCAGGACTCTGCACTTGCCCTTGTTGAAGTTCAGGAGGTTCCTCTCTGCCCAACCCTCCAGCCTGTCCAGGTCTCTCCGAATGACAGCACAGCCTTCAGGTGTGTCAGCCACTCCTCCCAGCTTGATATCATCAGCAAACTTGCTGAGGAGGCACTCTGCCTCTTCATACAGGTCACTGATGAATAAGTTGAACAGGATGGGACCCAGTACTGAGCCCTGGGGAACTCCACTAGCCACAGGCCTCCAGCTAGACTCTGTGCCACTGATGACAACCCTCTGAGCTCTGCCTTTCAGCCCGTTCTCAGTCCACCTCACTCTTCACTCATAACCCATACTTCCTGAGCTTATCTAGGAGGATGTTATGGGAGACAGTGTTGAAAGCCTTGCCAAAACCAAGGTACACAACRTCCRCTRCTYTWCCVTCATCTACMCASCCAGTYATKCYATCATAGAARGCTATCAGGTTGGTTAAGCAGGATTTCCCCTTGGTGAATCCATGCTGRCTACTCCTGATCACCTTCTTTTCCTCCATATGCTTACACATGACATCCAGAATGAGCTGTTCCCTCACCTTTGCAGGGATGGAGGTGAGGCTGACTGGCCTGTAGTTGCCTGGGTCTTCCTTCTTGCCCTTTTTGAAGACTGGAGTGACACTGCCTTTCTTCCAGTCCTCAGGCACCTCTCCAGTTCTCCATGACCTTTCAAAGATGATGGAGAGCAGCCTGGCAACAGTGTCCACCAGTTCCCTCAGTACCCRTGGGTGCATCCCATCAGGGCCGATGGGTTTGTGGACGTCAAGCTTGCCCAGAGGATCTCTAATCCTATCCTCCTCAACCAAAGGAAAGTCTTCCTTTCTCCTGACTTTCTCCATTACATCCATGCTCTGGGATTCTTGAGGGCTGACCCTTAGCAGTGAAGTCTGAAGCAAAGAAGGCATTCAATAATTCTGCCTTCTCTGTATCCTTCATCACCAGGGCCCCCACCCTACACAGTAGTGGGCCCACATTTTCCCTAGTCCTCCTCTTGCTGCTGATATATTTGAATAAGCCCTTATTGTCCTTGACATCCCTTGCAAGGCTCAACTCCAACTGGGCCTTAGCCTTCCTCGCAGCATCTCTACATACTATGATATCTTTCTTTGCATAACTATTTTTTGCCTTGTTAGTTCCATGCCCACATTAGCCAAAACTTGTTTCATGGGCATCTAGCCCTTCTGCAGTATTATCCTCATTGCTCAGAGCCTGGCATAAGACTTCTTTTCTATGCAGTAGCTGTATCTTGTTTTCAGGTGGAATTGTCTGTCTATTCACCTCTAAACCTGCAGCCCTCAGTACTGTTCACTCTCCCTGGTCCACAGAACCAATTCTGTTTTGTGCAGTAACTGAAATGAGGTCTTGCGAATACTTGACTTAGCAACCTTAACACTTTTCTTTAGTGAAGTTTATGTGCAAATATTTAGGATAACACCCTCCCACTGCAATAAAACTTGAAGACCAGACTCTTAATGTACAAGGTCACAGGCTGACCTGCTTTGGATCACTGTTTAATCTTTAGAGGTAGCACATAAGCTTTTGCTGCTTGGGTATGTGGGGTAATTAATGTGGCATGACACTGGGGGTGACTAGGACACAGTCTCTGAGGATCTGGAGGACTTTACAGATGGTTTTGAAGAGTCAAAGAATGGTGAGATGTGAGACTTCAGATACTGGAGGGGCTATTAGTACAGCCAAGCAATCTACTCACTACCTGCCATGTCCCTTACAGGCTCTCCCTGTCCCTCTCCTTTGCCTTGCATTCCCCCTCTCCAGCTCAGCTCAGTAAGCCTGTTCACTCTCTGCTTGCTAGGTTTCTCACCCTGGTCTTGCCTTCCTCAGCAAATCCTAGTCACCCTTCTGCACCTCGCTTCCTGTTTTGAAGCCTGGTCTTGTGCTGCCATTCCTACTCCTCAGTAAATGCTCTTTTGTTCTCCCTGGCTTCCCACTGCTTCCTCCTGCCTGTTTTTGCGGTCATCACTGGCTTTTGGTCAGCACATCCAGCCTATGTCCTCAAATGCTCCTGCTCACCCAGGCAGTCCCAGCACTGCTTACTTTTCCATGAATTTGCTCCCCTTCCATATTGGTTCCTAGTCCTCCTCCATTTCTGTTCTTGGCTTCTGCTGTGACCTCAGCCTACTGAAGAAAGAACACAGAATATGGCAGAAGGGGCAGGCTACTTGGGAAATTTATAGGAATGCTGTCAGAGTATGTAGAGATGTGGTGAGGAACACTAAGGCCCAGTTGGAACTGAGTCTTGCAAGGGATGTCAAGGACAATAAGGGCTTATTCAAATACATCAGTAGCAAGAGGAGGACTAGGGAAAATGTGGGCCTGCAACTGAGTGGGGAGGGGGCCCTGGTGACGAAGGATACAGAGAAGGCAGAATTATTGAATGCCTTCTTTGCTTCAGACTTCACTGCTAAGGGTCAGCCCTCAAGAATCCCAGAGCATGGAGACGAGAGAGTCAGGAGAAAGGAAGACTTTCCTTTGGTTGAGGAGGATAGGATTAGAGATCCTCTGGGCAAGCTTGACGTCCACAAACCCATCGGCCCTGATGGGATGCACCCACGGGTACTGAGGGAACTGGTGGACACTGTTGCCAGGCTGCTCTCCATCATCTTTGAAAGGTCATGGAGAACTGGAGAGGTGCCTGAGGACTGGAAGAAAGGCAGTGTCACTCCAGTCTTCAAAAAGGGCAAGAAGGAAGACCCAGGCAACTACAGGCCAGTCAGCCTCACCTCCATCCCTGCAAAGGTGAGGGAACAGCTCATTCTGGATGTCATGTGTAAGCATATGGAGGAAAAGAAGGTGATCAGGAGTAGTCAGCATGGATTCACCAAGGGGAAATCCTGCTTAACCAACCTGATAGCYTTCTATGATRGMATRACTGGSTGKGTAGATGABGGWARAGYAGYGGACGTTGTGTACCTTGGTTTTGGCAAGGCTTTCAACACTGTCTCCCATAACATCCTCCTAGATAAGCTCAGGAAGTATGGGTTATGAGTGAAGAGTGAGGTGGACTGAGAACGGGCTGAAAGGCAGAGCTCAGAGGGTTGTCATCAGTGGCACAGAGTCTAGCTGGAGGCCTGTGGCTAGTGGAGTTCCCCAGGGCTCAGTACTGGGTCCCATCCTGTTCAACTTATTCATCAGTGACCTGTATGAAGAGGCAGAGTGCCTCCTCAGCAAGTTTGCTGATGATATCAAGCTGGGAGGAGTGGCTGACACACCTGAAGGCTGTGCTGTCATTCGGAGAGACCTGGACAGGCTGGAGGGTTGGGCAGAGAGGAACCTCCTGAACTTCAACAAGGGCAAGTGCAGAGTCCTGCACATAGGGAGGAATAACCCTAGGCACCAGCACAGGCTGGGGGCTGACCTGCTGCAAAGAAGCTCTGCAGAGAAGGACCTGGGAGTGCTGGTGGATGACAGATTGACCATGAGCCAGCAATGTGCCCTTGTGGCCAAGAAGGCCAATGGTCTCCTGGGGTGCATTAGCAAGAGGGTTGCCAGCAGGTCGAGGGAGGTGATCCTGCCCCTCTACTCAGCCCTGGTGAGGCCTCATCTCGAGTACTGTGTCCAGTTCTGGGCTCCCCAGTACAGGAGAGACATGGAGCTACTGGAGAGAGTCCAGCGTAGGGCTACGAAGATGATCAGAGGGCTGAAGCATCTGCCCTCTGAAGAACAGCTGTGAGAGCTGGGCCTGTTTAGCCTGGAGAAGAGAAGCCTGAGAGGGGATCTTATCAATGTGTGTAAGTACCTGAAGGGAGGGTGTCAAGGAGATGGGGGCCAAACTCTTTTCAGTTGCCCCATGTGACAGGACAAGAGGCAACRGGCAGAAATTGAAGCACAGGAAGTTCCGCCTGAACGTGAGGGGGAATTTCTTCACTGTGAGAGTGACAGAGCAGTGGAAGAGGTTGCCCAGAGAGGTTGTGGAGTCTCCTTCTCTTGAGATATTCAAAGCTTCCCTGGATGCAACCCTGTCTAACATGCTCTAGGTGACCCTGCTTGAGCAGGAGGATTGGACTAGATGATCTCCAGAGGTCCCTTCCAGCCTTACTGAATCTGTGATTCTATAATTCTACGATAATGCGCAACAGAGTCAAGTTAAGGATTTCCCAGGTTATCTGGCATTTCATAGCTTCTGTTCACTTTGCAATCTGAGTTCTTAACAGATTTTATCACATGTATATTAAAGAAAAAACAAAGGGACACTAATGCAAGCAGAGGTACTAGTACTGAGAGACAATTCTGTTCTGCCTTTCGAGCAACATGGATTCTCACAGTTGGACAGAGGTGTAAATATGCCTTTCATATAACATAACAGTGACTGAGTTGTTTTTGAACAGAGAGGTGAACGCAGATGATCTGAAGACAGCCTTCTGTGCAATTGATCCTGATATTGATGATCAGACATTAGATATCTACATTGGCCTGGCTTATCAGGTCGGAAAAGAGCAGACAGATCAAAACGTCCTGCCTGTGGAAACTATACTTGAGAGACTGCTGGCTGGAGATGTAAGACGAGTAGGGCCCTCACCCAAAGAAGAAAGCAAGCCAGACTGTGAAGAAGGCAAGTAAGGAGACTTCTAGTATTATGAATAAGAGCTGTTTGAACCAAGCTATGAGTCAGAGCAACTGCACTAAATACCTTTTTCCATGTACATATAGACTCACCTAATAACTAACTGCTGAGAGAATAGGCTGGTTTGAACTATCAAAAGCACTTTCAGCTCAGGCAGCAAAGCAGTTCAGTACAGTTCTGTGACCCATGTGGAGTCAATTCAGTTCAGCAAGACTTGCGTATGTCAGGCTGACTGCTCCCRAAACAAAGGATTACCATCCTCACAGCACTAGGGCAATACAGCAAATTGGGCTCTCTGCTTGGTAACAAAATAATAATGCTGCAACAGTCAATACTTGGACCTGGCAGTCACCACCAAACTCAACACTGCAGTGTGGTTGCTTTAGCCTTAGCCTTTTTTGCGAGGTAGGCCTTCATTGGCTCAGAGAAAAAAGGCAGGATTTCACAAGATACATTTGCAAAATAAGGTCCATCATCACAACTGCATCAGTATGCAAGTGAAAGAAATCAAACTATGCCAGGTTTGCTAGCGTGTCTTTCCCCAAGAAGAGATTTATCCCAGTATAGTGACTGTTGTCTAGCATAATCACTTTGAAAGAAATTCAAGGAGTAGGTTTAATCAAGCTCTGAGCCACAAAAATAATTGAAGCATAGAAACACTGAAACAGATAGAATCAGAGAGGGACTCTTCCCTCATATATTCCCAACTATCTAAGCACTATCATCTAGTCCCTTCAGCTGGAAGTTGTTCAGATCAAGAACCTAGCAGTTACTTAAGACGGCTGCAGATGTGTGTCTTAGCAGCACCATGACTGAACAAGGAGTCAACAACATAAAAGAGGAACCATCAACTTCCTGTGAGGTTCTCTTCATTATCTCTTTAAATACTCTTAGGAAAACGGGGGTTTACTGTGTTTCAGCAACAGAAAGAAAAGAAGATGGAAACTTTATTACTATTTCAGATCACAGTTTTCAAGCTCAGGCATGCAAAGCCTTGAGGTCTTATTAGAAATGTCTTGTAGTGACAGAAAATCTACTTTTAAAAGTACAAGTTTCGCAGTTTCTCAAAACAACAAAGCTGTTTCCTTCTAAATACTGCATCTCCATTGTTGTAATAATCAAAGTTGTTTTTTTCCCCTTAACTTGAAAATGACTGATGTGCCCGACCTGTGTGTTGGTACTGCCTGCCAGAAAGACAGCTACTATATAGGTCTTCATTTCCTTTAGTGTTGGGCCAAATCTGTTTAACTTGCAAGTGGTGTTGTCATGAGCTACCAAAGCTCGGTTGTATTTCTTGGAATCCTTGCCAACTGTAGCATTTGGAGCCCCAACTCTAGAAGCCTGTGAAACTAAAATACACTGTCAGTAAGCAACACTTCTTCATGGATCTAAAAAAAAGGGAAAAAAAGTTTGCAGTGCTGGAAAAGCAAAGGCTATTACACCAGTCTTTCAGTTTGGACACTAGGACTAGCACTCTTCCCAATATAATTTCTTTGTAACTTCAATCACTTCAACAGAAGGGTCCTAAAATATTTCACAGCATCTGCAAAGTAATTAATCTGTTTAAATATTAAAGGTTTGAGCTTTTCATTTCAAAGACAGAGGACCTAAAAAAAATCTTAAAAATTTTTCCCCACAGAAAATAAATACTCAGTTTAGGGTATTACAATCTAGCTAAATAGAGAGAAACCATGGCAGCATGTCAGTCAAACCTCCTGGGAAGACACTGAAGACCATACTCAGTGAAAAATGTGCAAGAGTTTGACATCAGTCTTTTTGAAAGTTATATGAGGTGATAGAGGTCATTGTTTCCCAGCTTGTGAATTGTTTTAGAAAGCCACTATTGTTCTTTGTACCTCACAAAACCTTAGATGTGGCTGGCCTCATTCATGCTGTGATTAAGGTTCACCATATGCAGTAAAATCCCCCACAAGGATTTCATTCTTCTCGTCTCCTCGCTATTTGAAGGGCACAAGGGTTTTATTTCTCCTGTTTGACAATCTTCATTAGTGAACATGATGCTGATCATCCCCTGTGTGTAGTCATCAATTGATTATATAAAATCACAGATAGCAAAGTTTACTGGTGCTGTGGTTCATATTAGGAGGGTAAAAGTAGAAAACAGATGGGTGGGCTGTCAAACCTGCAGAAGATTTATTTTCACTTGCTAGTTACTTACAATGTCACTGCATAGAACCAAAAGATACCTAGTGTCTCTGCTGCTGCTTAGGATCATGAAACAGGCAGTCAGCACACAATGCTACTGTGATACATGGAGTACGCTGACTTCTGCAGAGCCAAATGCAGATGCAACGCTCAAGAGTTGGACCTTGCTTCATACACCAGTTTCTGGTACTGTTTTCTTTCTTGAGAACATTGCCTGACTGGATTAATGATTTTCCAGATACATTTTTGTATATATATAAATTCAATTTAAACCTTTTGGGTTGGAGTGCCATCATTTCTGATCCAGAAGGAAGTCAGTCATTAAGAAATTACAATGTTGGGTTAACTGTTTGAGAAGAGACAGTTGGTACTTTCCATTGTTACAAGAATTCCTTATTGCAAGTAATATGCAGTAACTCAATCTGTCTCAATCTCTCCCACAACTCTTCTCTTTGAGCAAGTATCTAGTTAGTATAAAGCATCAACACAGCTAAATGTCTGTTAGGAACATTTTGAATAATGCAGGAACATATAGTAACCATTCAGCTCTCTGGAGTAAACAGCATTTTTATCATACAGAATACATACTAAATTTTATTTAATAAAACTATACAAGTATTCATAAGTAACATACATAAAAATATAGAATAATCAAATTACTTATAACAATAGTCAGTGAGATCCAGTATGCTGGCATGATAGTTACAGCAAAATTGGAATCAATTCAAGAGAATCTCTACCAGCTGCTTATTGCCCCACCATCTACGGCAAACCGTCATGCTGGCCAGCTACACTGAGCAACGTAAAGCTAGTCTCCATGAGCAGGCAATGTTTCCATCTGTGGCAGTCGTCACTGCCAGAGTGGCACGCTTATTTGCAGGGAATTATTTTATTGCCACTCACAGCAATCGGAATCAGTAGTTTCCTGTATTCCAGAGGAAGATGACGCTCTATCAGCACATGTAACGGCATCTTGTCTGTTACCAGTCCTTGTCTTTGTTCAAAAAGAGAAAAGCAGACAAGAAACAGAAAATTGTTAGTAAAAAGTGTTTTCACTCAAACTTAATGTCATATTAAAGAATCCTTAGCTTTGTTTGCAGTGACATTTTTGCACTGAGCATCTGAAATGTACATGCTGTGGCTGCCTGTCACAGGAAAGCTATATACTTTATATACTGTATATACCATATATAATATGTTCTCGGAGGATGCACTAGACCCTGTTTATGGTGCAGATGCCAGCCTTGTTTACACATGAAAGTGGACCAGAATTACTGTATGACAGCTTTCTGTAGATGAACTGGCATTCCACAGTGTTAGCTATCCATCTGACATGGAAGAAATTTTATCACTTAAAGGCATACACAGAGGGATGTTGCAGAAACAAATAATTAATTACTCAACAGATTTTTATATGTATTCACAATTCAGAGCTGACTGGCATTTTCAGATGTGTTTCTAGTATATCATTTGGCTGATTGACCTAAAAAAACAATCTCCCTGTATTGTAGATGGAAAAGCAGCTGTATTGTTCCATCTTTTCCTTCTGCAAGGAAAAGAAATACTGTTCTTGTTTGTGAACAAGCAACAACTCCTGATCTCTGGGTAAGGCAGTGGTAAGGCATAAAGACATCCAGAAAAAGGTAAAATAATAAAGGTACAAAACCCACAAACATGGCCAATTAACTCATCGTACCTCTCAGCCTGTTCACACTAATTCCAACACACACTCATTAGGAAAATCAACATCTAAGGACGTCAACAGATTAATTTTTTGAGCAGCAGCAATAGCTCCATCTACAAAGGTTCATGCAAAACTGTTACCTTGAATCAGATGTGCCCTGCAAAATCTCTTAAATTACTTTAATTTTGCATTTGAAACTCTTCCAGTAAAGAGTAGGAATAGTAACTTAGACGACAACAGGTGAAGGGCAAGAGATACTTCAGGCCACATATCGTTTCAGAGGACTCTCAAACAAAGAACAAATCCCTTGTATTTTGGTCACAAGATGAAGTAAACAAAGTCATGAGATGGGGAGCTGAAGGAGCCCTCCATGAAGGATAGTAGCAGTAAAGAGGCTCTGAGAACAGTTCATGCAGGCTGCTGGCCGGTCTGCCCCTCCATGCAGGTCTCCAAGCAGCAGCAGGAAGGGGGACACAGTCGTTATGAGAAGCCACACCTGGCCTGTCAGACCAGAGGCTCCTTTTCCTGCTCTGCAGAGCAACTGTCAAGTTTGAACTTTAAGTATTAGATTTTTCAGAAAGAGAAGAGTGGGATCTTTTTCAGGAGACTAAGTCACCAAAACAGACAGCAGT
This sequence comes from Rhea americana, assembly GCF_003343005.1. Taxonomy (NCBI): domain Eukaryota; kingdom Metazoa; phylum Chordata; class Aves; order Rheiformes; family Rheidae; genus Rhea; species Rhea americana. The sequence continues at coordinate 151,407 of NW_028186539.1, forward strand.
ACATCTGCAAATGCTGACATTGTTTCAGCTGCAAGAGCTGTTAGTGAAGAGATCCCTCATGGAGGCAAACCACACCTATACACAGCCCATACCCACACCTACAATGTTCTCCTGCTTTCTTTATCTACACCACTTATTTCCCAGCCATAACCACTCCAGCCTTGCACATATCCTTCTCCTCCTCCTCTTCCTCCTACCTGTTTCTCAAATTCTTCCGGTACCCTAATCCCCTCACAACCTCCTCTTGCCTCTCTACCACCTTTAACTTGAAGTATAAAACCCCAAGTCCATGAATGCCCATTCTAGGACAGGGTCTAAGCTGTGCCATGCAGATTAAGTCACAAGATATCACAGTTACTGTGGAAATACTACTAGTGCACACCCTGACAACTACAGTCTTACTGGGACATCAATGCATCACCTAATGCTAATATGAGTTAGTAATAGGCTTCCTTTACCTTCTCATGAGGACTTCAAGGTCAGCCACCTCCACTGTCTTCCTCCCTGCATGCTGGGTGTAAGCTTCCAGATCATTGCTCAGCTGCCTAAAGTACCTCTCAGAGCTGAAGGAGAATGGAGAAAGAAAATAAAATCAGGCTGTGGAGTATGTGAAAACAAGCTGTTCCCAGTTCCACAGGCCAACCTGCACTATGACTGTTTGCTGTGCAGCACAGTCTGCTAGGGACAACAGAAAAAGGAGAACCATCCCAACCCAAGGATGGCTTCACAGCTTGGACTCCCTAGACCCCTGGTGATGCTGACTATGAGAGATATCTGTAAAACAGCTGTACATTTAAAGATCAAAACCTGTCTGCAGATTCCCACACATACAAACAGAACAGTGGCTAACAGAAATGACAAATAAAGATTGAGGATTATACTATTAGCTGTTATGGTAAAACTGTTCAACCAATCCGTGGATTTTCCTCAGGAAAGTAGCATGGTCTATAAATTTAAAAAACTGAGAAAATTTGGATTTAGTCATAACACAACACAGCTGGAGCAACTTCACCTTGCCCAGCCTGACACACGGACCATGTTCCAGAGTCATCCTACTCACTGAAAGTGCTAATGACCTTAGTGTGCTCTTAGCAAGATAGGATAGTAAATGGTATAGTTTCTACCAGTTTGGACAAAAACCAGAAACTTCTGCAAGGCAATGTTGGTCACTGACAGCCACACAGTGACTAAGAACACTCAGCAATTTCTATCACTTTTCTAATGGCACTTTTTGCTGCTTTCTCCCCAGCTGAGGTAGTGAAGGGCTGAGGGAGGGCCAGTAGCTTGTCAGCAGGTCTGCTGAGAGGTTCGTTTGTTTTTTCAGGACAGAAAAGAAAGAAAAAAATGTTGAGAAGAGGGTAAGGAAGAACAGTTGGCTGCTGCTCACCATTTTTTAACAATCCTGAATGCATCCCTGGCCACCGGCATTTTCACATAATGGCTAAATATCTTCTTTATCAAACTGCTTGCTAGTTCAGGCTCACGCATTTTCCTTTGTGATACTCCTAAGCTCTTTGGAATTGGCTTAGCCCTCAATGGCTGCAGGGAAAACCTTTGATGGAAATTTGAAAATTCACACATTGAATAAGCAAACACATGGGAGAGGGTACAAACAGAGAACATCAAGCTGAGTTTGGATGAAATCTGTGCTGAATTTGAAAGGACTAAGAACTACCTCAATCTTTTATTTTCCTCTCTCAGTCCCTCAGAACACTCATGATCACTGATGTGCATGATTTGCAAACAGCTCACATAGCATTATGACCTTGGCAATTCAGGCTCAAGTTTTCAGATAAGCACGCTGGCACAACAGATCTTCAGTAAACTACAGTTCTCTCCAATGCATAAATGCAACTATGCTGTGCTACAGTTCCCTCTGTTTCTTGCTCTTCAGAAACACATGAAGTTTGATGCATCCATAGGCCAGCTCCATATTTGCAGTTAGAGAGTCTGACCTGCAAGGTTTATTCAACAGTTTTCATTTGTTGACCAGACTTAGCAAAGGCTCCTCCTTTCATACAATCTTCTTCCAGGGAACAGACGTCCCAAGCAACTTTGACACTATTACAAATATCACTTTGTGTTTTGTTTTTTAATAGACATTTCGTACTGTAAATACCAAAAGGAAATTGCTACTGTTTACCATTCTAAAGAGAAAAAATCCTAAAACAAGAAGGAGAAATGGTTATCTCTAATTTCACTCAGTAGTCAAGTGGGAGACAACAGAAAAGAGACCTTGAACCTCAAACCAGCATATACAAAACCCATACATGGTGTGCACATATCATTTAATGTAGCACCTTCTGTAAGCATCGTTCGTCTATGCTTACAACAATATATGGTACAAGAATTCAGTTTTATTCTTTATTGCTTCAATAATCAAATACAGAGTCATGGGCTAGAAAATTTCTTCTGTTCCCTAGAAGCCACTGTTACAGGTTTTGATGGAGCGTAGTTTCATCAATTTTCTAGTCAAATGACAAGTTTCTAATTATCTTGAAATAATGCAGAGGAATTCACTTTCTGCCTCTTAAGTTAGCTTCATCTTACACTCAGAGGCAATTGCTTACCGATTTAGGTTTCTAAAGTCAAAACAAATATGCCATTTTATGTGATCAGAGAAGCTGTAAACCTATTCTGCAAGAGTCTCTGCATCCGATACTGGAGTTTATGGCTCCAGGCTATCTTAGCAGTTTAGGAAAAATTCTTGGCCTTCAGCACAAAATTAAATGATCATTCACTAGAAAGGCTTGAGGCCTCAGATTGGCTCTGAAATACTGAAATTCACTTGATAGCAATTTTTATTCATCTGCTAAAGCCAGAGGTCAGTTGATGAAGTACAAAACAACAGACAGAGTTGGGCTCCCTGCATTAAATATCAGAAAATATCTCTCTCAGCTCTCCTCCTGGTAATTACACCTCTGCAGACATACTTCTATCAGGCTATTCCTGATGGTTGCTTATACTTACTTGGGAATAGCAGCTTCTGCAGGATGTGGAGTTGACAGCAAGGAAAGTGGTTTGTAGGCTGCAGCATGGATGAATGCAGGTGTCTTCATAGAAGTCCCTAAGGAGGGAAAGGATCAACTACTTGAAGAACTCAATTCTGTTTTCAGAGTTCCTGTGGCAAGTGCTGCTATAGCAGCAGCGAGAAGTCTAATCAGCTTTCTGTGTATCTGATCTGGTGCCATACTGCCATACTCAGGCTGTGGATCTGTGACACCCTAAGCCAGTGTAACTGCTGGCTGTAGCAATTCCATCCACCCCACTTCCAAACATGCACTTCAGCTTCTCCCCTTGTGCCAGGTCCAGCCCACCAGATTGTGCAGTAGGCTACGGGGGTATAGGAACACATGTAGCAAAAGGCTGCAGGAGCTGATGGCTACATCAGGTTAGGTTCCAGGAAGCTGCAGTCTCAGTTCCCAGAGGAAACTTCAGAGTCTGAGAACTCCTCATTGCCATCCTGTTAAGTGTCAAATTCTCCTGATAAGCACAGCAACAAAAATCACATTACAAGAGTCAGTCTATGACTTATTGCCTGCCAGTTTCCTTTGCCGGCTTAGCACAGCCTGAGAATCCAGAATATTTAGTACTGGTTTCAAATTTGCAAATCTCCCTCAGAGCCAGGGCACCAATGCTGTTATAGAAGACAAGCCCAGCTACTAAAGGCTTCAAGTAGTAGTGAGAGTTAAACTTGACAATTTAAAGGTCAAAAGTCTTTCAGAGAAAGCACTGTGTTTCCTCATGTTAGCCTCTTCTGAACAAATACATCAATGCATTGGAGGGACAGGAATAGGATGTAGAGAAAGAGGTAAGTTATGCTCAGAGGTTTCTAAGGTACATTATACGACTAGAGTGCATTCTTCTTCATCTTTTCTTCCTGCCTTCCTTCCTGTCCTTCTCCAATAAGATAATTAAGATTCTACTCTTCACTGCTGAGAGTAGAATCTTGTCAGTACTGCAGAGATCTCTTCATCAAAGCACATAATGCTAAAGACAAGTATGTTGGCACACTGTTCTAGACAGCTTGGCTAAAAATACCTGTAGCTTTCCTTTTAGCAACAGCATACTTATCCAGTTGTCCTCTTTGTTCCTTCTACACTGCACAAATGCCTATAGGCACAGATGTTTTCAACACAGTTACACAGCCTCACAATGTCTCAAATCCTGGCAACAGGATTCTTTTAGAATGTCTTTCCTTAAGTTTCTCATTCTTGAGTGTACTGCACTTTCAAAAATTTTAAGACCATCCCAAAAAATATCATTGAGTTGCATTCAGGGAAATCTCAAATTTGTCCCTGAGTGGCAGAGAACTCAGTTTAAACTACAGTTCTCTGAAAAGGCATAAATACTTTAGATCAACAGAGCCGACTGAAGCAGTGTCTAAAGAACAGTTCAGAAATAGATACTTCCTCCCAACTTCCTGGAAAGTCAGCATAGTGTTTTAGTTAAATAGAAAGGAAAATCTATAATTGCACATACAAAACACGGTACTTACAGGTTCAGAATCATGCAAGTAGCTCTGAAAACTGCAGTACAATGTTGAGATGTTAAAGTCAGTGTAAAGTTAGAAGACAGGAAGGAAGGAAGCAGAAAGTAGAAAATATCTCTAAGTCACTGTATAAACCCACTATGCATTGAGCCTTGTATAGTGTGCATATCTTCATTCCAAAAAATACAAGATAGTCAAGGCCTCTGGAACACCTGACAAACCAGTAGAAATCTCCACTTTCTATTGGCTCTAGGAATAGCAGCCAGCAACTTCACCTGTACTACCTAATGGACTAAATAGTTAATCATGTTATTTGTCTATGTTGTTCTGCAACTTATTGTCAGATAACAGGGAAAAATTTCTCTACTGCAAGTTTTCTTACCTTGACTCTCAGGCTCTTCAATTTCAGCTTCATCATTAGTTGTCTCTTCTTCCAGATCCTCCATTTCTCCTGTGACAACCCTGTCTTCTAGTTCACCTGCTTGCTCAACAGCTTTTTTAAATGATTTTGTCCCAGATTTTTCGAAATACTGAGAAGAAAAAGCATGAGAATGCCTGTGCAGACTTCCAGCTTCAAAACTTCTGGCAATCTCAGGTTCTAGATTTATGAAACAGAAAAACACACCACCATAACAGGAACAACCAAAATTTCACAGCACTCATACAAATAAAACCCACTTGGAAACCTTGATGAAGTTGCCACCTATTATACTCTTTATCTTCAGGGATTATAATGTCAATATATTAGGCATGCTAGGCATACTAGATATGCTAAAGCATTGATGAATACTTGATTTTTCCTTTTGCTACACTTAGCTGGGTAGAGATCACATTAAAAATAGCCCTTGATAATATAAAGAAGCCTGTGCGATTTGGGTCAGATTGTTATCTGAGCCCCCTTTAAATCTACTTCTTTCAATAAAAGGAACCGCAAAGCAGCTGTTGCAAACAGAAAGAGTGTCCTCATCTCACTCYAGAGGCAGCAACATTTATCTCAAAAGCAGTTTTACCAAAGCCCTAGCACAGAGTACAGGAAAGCCCCTGTAATTTGAGAAAAATAACTTTGGAGATCCTAGTACAGCACTGCATTCAGAAGTTTTACCAATCTCTACCTGACTCTGGAACTCCCGCTAGTAAATTTTAATTAAATAAGCTTTCTGCAATTATATATTCTAAACATTACTGCCAATATGATTTTGATTTTCACTTGAGCAATAATAGAAATTCAAATAACAATAACACTTCACAGGCAATATGAACTAGATTCTTTGAAAGTATTTGTTTGTGGAATATCTTACAGACAGATACACCAATTAAAAAAATCTCTCCAATTAACCCATGAGTGCTGCTTAAACTTACAAAAAAAGGAGCTCTGAAACACATGATAAGCAGAGCCATATTCTAAATGTACCAGGAAAGCATAAGGCCCACAAGATAGAAACAGACTTTTGTGACTGGAGCCCTGCATCAACATTCAGATGCCTACAAACACAGACTTTTAGTTCAAATGCCCAGACTCCAGAATGTAGAGAGAGTTAATAACACTCTCTCCCAACACTGATGCCAATAACACATCTGGAGGGGTACTAGCCTGAAGCTTGTTCTCACCAGCTTTAGGGGAATCTACGTGTTCAGCACTGCCTTCTGCTACTTCCTCTTCTTCTGAAGCGGTCATTTCTGTCTCGACTCCAGCATCCTGCACCTTAGTTCTCTGTGATTCTGAAGTTTTTGTCAGTTTCTTCTCCAACTGTTCAGAATATCCAGCATTTGCATGATGCTCTGTAGCTAGAACATGAAATTCTATCAGCCTCACCTCCCAAAAATCTCACCAACTACCAGCACACAGTTCAACAACCATTGAAATCTAATCGTAAGTAAATTCAGCAATAACTAAAAACTATAAATAAGGAAAGCAGATCCACTCCCCTTCCAAAAAATTATGGCTGAAAAATAGACAACTTCTTCTATTTGCTCTAGAATCATCTATTTAGGGTTCATGTCAAGTCCCAAGGAAGGAAATTTGCTTATGACTAACTGGATCTCTTGAAGATTTAACATTTATACGTCTATTTTCACTTTGGATAATTGTGTGGAAGACCAATATATTTTTCCTTTAAACCTAGTAATGTCTGGAGTTTGTGCTTAGATTCTCCTCCCTATCTTCAGCTTACAGGTATAGACAACTAAGCACAACCTCAGTTGCTCTGAATAAATAATTTTGGAAGAAATATATCACACTGCAAAGAGAAGAGTGCTTAGCAGGGTTATTATCCATCTCAGACAAACTTCTAGCAGGCAGGATGAGAAGAAACAAATGGATACATGAATGGCATGTCTTCAAGAACTTTGGCTAGGCTACTGATAAATGCCCACCTACTAAAACTATAGTCCACATGTCTGTTATGACACGAGTTTAATTCCAGCAGTACACTACAACTTGGAAACTTGGACAAGAACAGAGCAAAATCAGTGATAATGATCTCACTAACCAGAATACCATCTCTAATAGCTGGATTCCCTGCTCAAATGGAAGGGAAAATCTTAACCTAAAGTTAAGCAAAGTATTAGCTAACTTTGGGGCAAAGATAAAAGCTTGACTCAAAGACTGCCAAGATACACACACATGAGTGAATTCTCCCATACTGCTAGATCACTGCTAGGATACAGTACTTGTAGTAGTGGAGTACTATATGCTGCTGCTGCATTCATGCCTCTATTACTGACTTCATCCATTCTTGCTAGTATCAGTACCTCTTTATAACCTGCCAGCTGTTAGGTGTCATTTGCTCCTCTCTAGTTTCTGCATAGAGAGAAGTGAGAACATTTTGTTTCAATTTGTTTGCTGAGTCATCTCCTCCATGCTATTCAACAGCTTTTTCTTTTTAAACTTCTTACATTTTCTTACATTTCACTGCTGTATCAGTTGTCTCTTTTCCAGGCTGAAGAGTCCTTTTCTGTAGTCACTTAATGTACAGAAACTGTTCCATACATTTGATTATCATTAATGGTAACTATTTTTTGCTTCACCTTCTCTAGTTCTGTTAAATCTATTCTGAGAAGGAGAGATTAGAACTGCACGTAGTATTCAGTATGTGAGCATGACGATGATTTCTGCAGTAGCATAATGATGCCTGCTGCTTTGCCATCTCTCCCTTTCATAATAATTTTTACATGCTATTTGCTTTTCTGACCATCCCCAAGTTTTGAGCTGATGTCCACAAAATTTTAACAATTCTGCAGTCACTTTCCTCAGTCTTAAGAGCCACATCTCACTTAAATTTCACACTTTAGAGAGCTGCCCAAGTAAAATTACAACAATGTAAAAAATAAAAAAAAATCAAGCAAGATTGCAGGATGCCAACTTTATGCAGCAGTAAATTTACAAATATATGAACTTATCTAAAGAAACTGTTTAAAATAAAAGGCTAATCATATCATTGCTATAAAAAGGTACCAGGATAACTAAATTTACTGATACCCCTGGCATCTGCAAGCAATTACTTATAAAAGTGTGGAAGCCTGAACTTCAGGTTTTGTATTAGGCATTACAAGCACTGCAAGTATTCAGTTTAGAATTATAATACAAATGCTGTTGATGCTATAGATTGTTTACTTTCTATATTGCCATAAAGTAATTCATATGAAATCTCAGACATGTAAATAAGCCTAGGGAAAGCTAAACCAGCATGGAAATTGGCTTCTTTCATTTCAAGAAACTGAACAGGGAAACACTGAAAAAGACTTAAAAAGGATCCCAAACTGGAGTCTGAAAAATGAAATTTAAGAACACATAGGAATTTGTGTCTGCCTCTGCTCAAAACTTTATGCAGTGAATGGATAACACCTGCCACCATCAGCATATGTGTGGAGATGTTACTGTCTTATTTTAAGGCAAAAGATTTCAGAGAAAACAGTGTGTATGTGAAAGCAGGCAGCTTGCATGACTTGCTTTCTTCCACAAAGAGGCATTAAGACCCCATCTACTAGTGGCAATGATTGTTAATGAAGGGAAGGTAGCCTTGAAGCCCTAGTCTTAAGAGAAAAAGATGTTCACTGGTACCCAAAAAAGATAATGGCCTGTATGGGCTAAATTAACATAGTAAACTATTAAAAATTGGACAAGCAAAATGAGTGATTAGCTGGACATATTCATTTTTCCTATGGGAAGATGACCAGTACTATGGACCTTGCACAGGAAAATGTGCACAAAGCAAGTATGGACAAGGGTGCACACCAGTGAATCATACCCTGCTTTTACAGAACTTGTCTGGAAACAATCTGATATTTCTCTGATATTACATGAATTTAATTACTTCCAGAATCTACTGGATAACAAATCATTTTACTCTACAAGTCACCCGAAATCACTTGTTTTTATCAGATTAAATACTCTATACCCTTGCTACACTAAAAGCACTTCTTACCCTCTCTGGAAAACACCTCATGTTCCACTCCATTCATTGTATCAGACACCTCTTCTTCCTAATGGCCTACATCTAGCTCTTCAATTACACGGGACACAACTTCTCGCAAAGACATGCTGAAAAATCTTGTAGTGTTTGGAATCACTGGTGTTCCCAAACATCTACTTGATCTTCTGGATGGCAAAGAGGAGCTCCATCTTTCAGCAGCAAGAAATTGAGAGTATTAATGCTGCCCCCAGTGTCCTTTTAAATTTTCTTGTGACCTTTCTGATAAATAGAATCCAGCCAGTCAGAGAGAGAAATACATATAAGGAAGTGCTGTTGCTTTGTTGCATTTGTTTGTCTGCATTGTTTCTTAGGAAATGGATAAAGTCCTTGTAACTATTTTTTCAGTTCACACTGAGGAGCAATTCAACATTAGCTAGCTACCTTTGGTAAAACAGCAGCAGAACTACATAATCATTAACCTTTGACATTAATGGTTTACAGACCCCAGCATCTTTAAGATACTCTCCCTCTCATCTGATCCAGTCCCTCATTCCATGTCTTCCAGGTTTCCTTGATGCTATCTGACCATAGGCCTTGAAAGCTCCTACCACTGACTCTTTCAAGTCACTTCTCCCTCACCTTCTGAAACCATTTTTTTCCACCCAGCTTTACACTGATAACCCTCCAGAAACACAGTATAGTGCAACTGTCCTCCAGGACACCAGGCATTAATTCATTTCTAAGCTTCCCATAACAAGAATACCTCTCTTTATTTTTGGCTTGTACAGTAGTGAAACAGCAAACGCTCTTTAAATACTTATTTGTTTCTGGGGCCCTTCTGACAAAGGGTCATAAAGAAAAAAATAAATAAAAAAGAAGTATTAGCTATCTGTACTTCAATCAAAATACTGTATGTTTTCCACAAAGAACTGCACAAAACTATTCACTAAGCCAGACCTTATCCTGGCAAGTTGCCATGAGGTCACCAAGCAATAAGTCTTAAGGTTACAGCCATGCCTTGGGGCCCAGGGTATGCAGAGTRAGGAAAGAAAGCTGTCATTTACATAGCTGGTACAAGGTGTTACAGGCAAATGCACACAAAAGAGATATAACAAACATCAAAGGAAGACTGGCAAATGATGGGAATCGCAAAGCATTGGAACAATCTGACTAGGGAGATCACTACCTCTATTAAAAGGATTTTTCAGGTGCTGGAGACAGCCAAGGGGGTAGGTATGACATACATGTGATCTAACCAGGGTAAAGGTCTAGACTAGTAACCTCCTAAGGTTCCTTCTAACTCTGTCTACTCCTACATAGTTTGTGCTATATTTGCGGCCAATTGCAGATAGTATCTTCTGCCCACAAGTCCTAACCCATAATACTCACTGCCAGTCACCACTTCCTCTGATACAGAAAATTGCTCCATGGGGTCACTCTGGTGGGAATGACCTTGATGATCTTCTCCCTGGCTCACAGATGTTTTTGTAGACACAGGAGTCATTCTGCCAACATGTTTATAATTACGTATTAAGTTTTTCTCAGAATATTTTTGGGTCCTTAACTCGTCTGTGCCCACACTGGATACCAGGCCCACTAGCCTTGCCTCCTCATGAGCTGCATCAAAAGTCTTGCTTCCTTGTGCTGAAATTTTTGATTCTGGTAGCTGTGGTTCAAGAGCAGAAAGCCTACGTTGGCTCTGTTCACCAAACTGAGGTTGAACAAAGAGCTCTGTGTTACTCATCACGATTTCTGCATCACTCGTCAGCGTGGCTCTTCTAATCATGGATGTAGTTTGAGAGTCCACAAAGCAGTTCTGTTCTGTTTAAGAAATTTTAAAATAAATTCTATGTGAAAATTGCTCAAGGCCACAAAGAAACACATTTATTATCAGCACTTGCATAATTTGAAATCTAAGTCATTTATTCAAATTTTATCCGTCTTTCATACACCAGTGACTCTCCGTATCACCATATTTATCAATGCCCCTAATTTTCTTTACTGAGCTCTCTTCCCAATATCTACATTCATGAACATGATCTCAGACAGGATACAATGCCTCTGTTGTAAATTATCGAGCTGGATAGAGCATGTGTTAATGCACATAGACTCAAAGCAACTATAGATGTAGAGCCTCATTTCTAAGTTTGACTCCCAAGTGATACTAGATTTGTGTGAACATGTCAATAACCTATAAATCCTATGATACAAACCACATTTCAGCAACCACTTCTAAGACATCATCTTCTGTAAGACCTTCTCTCCCAAATCATAAGTAACAACATAAAAGAAACCTTTTCTCTGCAGCATGTTCTGTTCCACTCCACCTTCAAAAGCTTCCACATCAATAGCTTTGCGATTTTTTGGCCTCCGATGTAAGCCTCTCTTTTCCACAGTGTCTGGCGGGATCAAGGAACCAAGAGACAAGTGAAGAGATCTGTAGAAAAGGGGAGCAGAGGATAGAAGAGGTAATTCTCCAGATCAACACACTCCCTTTTTACCCTCAGACTGCCCTGGACATGGGGCCACTAAGACTGCAACTTTGCACAAATCCTTTAGCTAACAGAAATTTCCCACAAGAACTTGATGAAGATTATGTGACAGTTTATTTTAAACAACTTCATTTAACTTCATTACATCATCCAGCATCAGGATATGTACCACAGAAATCGGGAATCAAGCTGGTTTTACAGTCTCCAGCCCAGAAAGGGCTGCAAAAGTATATTTGACAAAAGGTTGAAGAATCTTAAGGATTTTAAATAATGAAAGCAGGAAAACAAAGATATTTAGTAGAGAGTACAGTAAAGATGATGTCCTCTACATGGGGTAGAGGAGGAGAAGGCCTTAAGAGCAAGTCTAAGATGCTTAGTATGCACATATCTCCAGTATTTACAGCAATCTAGAATGCCAACAGACCACAAAGTTTGCAGGATGGGGGCTAAGACAGCAACATGCAAAGCACAGCGACTAGTCATGCTCAGCCATCTCTTATCCCTGTCATTAGATAGCCCAATTAGAAAGGGATTCAGAAGGACTAAAAGATAGGAAGACTAGTATGCAGCCTTAGAAATCAGCTTGCACAAGACCATGAGCAAAGACTGTTGTGAGAAAGGTGGAAAAATTTGATAACCATGGCCAGGATCACTAACAAAATACAGGGGCAACATAGGAAAAGAAGTTCTTCACTTGTTCAAAAGCATTTTAAGTCCAGGAAAGCTGGACTAAAGGCTGCACTGATATGACTGATCTGATGAGTCAATTAACAGGTAAAGATAATATTCTAAGTTATATTGTGCACTGATGTGTTGTTGGGAATGTGAAAACAGGAGGAAAAAAGGAATGATCCTAAGAAGTAAAAAGAGGGAAGGTGACATCTTTGCAGACAGGCAGGAGCAGTAGTAGCAGTACAAACTACACCAACTTGGACATGAAATGCAAAGGAAAAAAAAACATCAAACAGAACTCATTAAAAACGCTCTCTCTGGCACAATTTCTGAAAATCACAAGATATGTGATCTAACACCTTCAAGTTCCATGACCAAAACGTAAGATGCTCTTGGTATTACTAACATAGATCTCTATTGTGAACCCGATTATCCGTACTGTTCTTCTCAATTACAGAAATGATGAACCAAGGCAGCTATAAGTTAAAACAGACAAAAGTTAAGACATTTTGGTTTAAACTCACCTGGCCAAAGAAGTGCTGTCCAATGCTGACTGAGCTAAAAAAAAAAAAAAAAAAAAAAGTTGGTGACACATTAGCTAAGAAACTACCCCCTACACAACGATCTACAGGAATAACACAACAGAACTTCCATTTTTTAGAACCAATTATTCTACAATCCTTAAAAGTTACATCTTAGTGAGAACAAAATTAGAATCATACAACAGGTCCATTTCATGATTTCATGTCTGCATTCCAGAACTGCTTGTTAGAATTCTAGAACAATTTCTGTGAGCGAAATAAAAATTATTTCAAAGGCAATTTAATATGGAAAATATCCTCATGCTCAATAGTATTAATCTCACCACATTAATGGCAAAGTGCTAGGGCCTCATCACAACAATCCTTTGGTAACTCTTTACTAAACATTAAAAATATTACAAAACATTATCTTTTTTAAAAACTACAAGGCTCTTTTTCTTCAGATAAGAAATGTAACAAAATGTATACAGGTTGTTCCATGTTCAAGTTTCTGGAACTGAGCAGAAGACGATGATTGCTATTTCTATTCTTTTAAGGGCGACTTTAACTCAGGAACATCAAGGTGAAAAATACTCCAGAAGTCGCACACAATCAGGGTAAAGCCTGTAGCTTGGCTACAAAAGATTTACTTTAAACTTGATGGGAGGGCTTTTACCTTCTCTGCTTTCCCCCTTGCATGAAGTACTTCAGGCTTACCCAGATTAGAAATTACTAAGAACTAAACCGTGTCAGATAAAGAGGATCAAATAACAGAAAATGCAATGTTGAGCAAAATAATCTTTGACTGTGGCCTTACTTGGGTTCTGAGGAAGTCGCTTGTCTGCTGCTCTCTCAAATTCAGAAATGCTGAACTTCTTTTTCTTCCTAGTCATATGGAATGTAGTCACAGATTTATCCTCAGGAACAAGGTCTGGCAGTTGCATTTCTACCCTACCAATACAAATCAAGTCTTTTAGCAAAGGACAATATTATCACTCTAGATACCCCAAAAAGGTCCTTGTAGTTTTGCTGAAAAGCAAAGGGAAATTATTCTGCTTGCTGCAGGAGAAATACAGAATTAAGCAGTGATTTGTTCAGCAAATGCAAGAACATGTAATTCTCTGCTACTAAATCAAAGAAAATTTCACAAAGAGAATCAAAACTTGAGTGTCTATCCAAAACACCAGGCCTATGACACTTCAGACTAAAGTGGAATTTTAGTCTTCTAAGAAGCTCCATAACTCTCTTCTCACAACAGCACACAGCAGCAATTAAGTTTGTCAAACTTTACTGCGTAAAAAAGACAGACATCATCATGAAACAACACAAAGTATTACAAAGCACACTGGTACACAGAATACACGCATAATACCATAGTCATGCACTGGATCAGGAAAAGAAAATAAGCTTCAGAATGTTCTCCGCCTTTAAAAGGAGTCCCAAGAATCACCTCACATGAAGGTCAAATTCAATCAGCAAATTGCTACCCAGCTACTCATTTCTCTACTCTTGCTCCTGCAGCACTAGAGCAAAGAGATCATCCCACAGTAAGATGACTACATTTCAGAAGATGGACAATCTGTATTCTTTGCTGCAACAAAGGTGCCTTCAACACAGCAAGAACTGTCAAGTGGTGAGATTCTGGGTCTTTTTCCCTTAAAAAAATACATATTCTCTACCAGGCAGAAAAATTTCATTACTTGTTATGAAAATAATATAAGTGGAAGTATTAGAATTAACGTTTTTGTAATGGGAAACTTGTAATAGGGAAAGCAGCGCATTTAAAAGTTCAAGAAAGTTCAGGAAGGAATAACCCTAGGCACCAGTACAAGCTGGGGGCTGACCTGCTGCAAAGAAGCTCTGCAGAGAAGGACTCAGGAGGCCTCGGGGAGAAGTTGACCATGAGCCAGCAATGTGCCCTTGTGGCCAGGAAGGCCAATGGTAACCTGGGGTGCATTAGCAAGAGGGTTGCCAGCAGGTCAGGGACGTGATCCTGCCCCTCTACTCAGCCCTGGTGAGGCCTCATCTCGAGTACTGTGTCCAGTTCTGGGCTCCCCAGTACAAGAGAGACATGGAGCTACTGGAGAGAGTCCAGCGTAGGGCTACGAAGATGATCAGAGGGCTGAAGCATCTGCCCTCTGAGGAACAGCTGTGAGAGCTGGGCCTCTTTAGCCTGGAGAAGAGAAGCCTGAGAGGGGATCTTATCAATGTGTACAAGCACCTGAAGAGAGGGTGTCAAGGGGATGGGGACAAACTCTTTTCAGTAGTGCCATGTGACAGGACAAGAGGCAATGGGCAGAAATTGAAGCACAGGAAGTTCCGCCTGAACGTGAGGGGGAATTTCTTCACTGTGAGAGTGACAGAGCAGTGGAAGAGGTTGCCCAGAGAGGTTGTGGAGTCTCCTTCTCTGGAGATATTCAAAGCTTGCCTGGATGCAACCCTGTCTAACATGCTCTAGGTGACCCTRCTTGAGCAGGGAGGTTGGACTAGATGATCTCCAGAGGTCCCTTCCAACCTTACCCATTCTGTGATTCTGTGAAAGTTCACACTAAGTAAAGGAATGCTGTGGAGGAGGTTTTTGTTTGCTTTATACAGGTATAAGTTTTTTTAACTTCAGCAACTAGGTAACATATGGAATATAAAAACCCGCAAAGATCCAACTGCCTGATCTATTCATTTAAGACAGGCTGATGAGAAGCACATTCAAAGACTTTTAGGAACTATGCAAGCAAAATCAGGAAGCAGTTAAAATAATATTGTTCTTAGATTTAAATTTAAATAAATGAATAAGCAAGCTACCACACTTACAGAAAACTTTCAGACTTTCTTCCTCTATTAAACAAGGAGAAATTTACAAGTCAGTTTAATATTTTGCATGACTTGTTTAATGTTGCTTATTGTCAATGCAAAGTGTTTATATTTAAAGACAAAACAGAAAGTAAGTTGTATTATTTAAAATTCTACTCTATTTTGCAGTGAGCAAAAATGCAGATAAGCACTCTGACAAAACTGGCTGGAGCAAGTTAAGACCTATCATTACTACTGGCATTATTCTACCTCATATCAAAGTAAGCAGAAGGAAACATGCCATATTTCAACCACTCCAATTCAGTCCAGCCTATTAACTTAATATATTAACAGAAGTTAAATGTGAATAAAAGCAGCTGAGACTCAGGCACAACTCTCCTCCTCCAGCCAACTCCCCCAAAAAGCAAGAAACTCTTAACAGCTGAATACAAGGACAATTAAGATGCAGTAACACATTAAAAAGCCACAGTGACTTACTCACTGGATACAAGACAGAGCAGTAGCTCATTGCCACACATTATACTCCAGAAGCCTCACTCTGTGACCTGTAGCCTCAGGGAGGTCCAGAAACTATTTTAGTTTCTGTTGTAGACAAATAAAGAAAGCAGTCTTCCATCAGGAAACTTGAATTTATTGTATCCAGCACTTCCATTGGAAAAAATATTAAAAGTCCGCAAAAGAAAGAGGGGAATAAGCACTAAACTTAGCACACCTTAAAACTTAACACAAATAACACTTTTAAAGATGGAGAAATGTTTATGAAAGTCTTGCATGACAGAATGTGGTTTTGATCACTGAGATAGAAATAAATCCTGCTTCCTGATCTCCTCAATGTCATAGAAATTGCAGCTATACTTGGTAGATAAAAGAATTACTTACATGCCAGAAGTCCTCTTAGAGGGTGGTTCTAATCCAGCCTCTTCTTTTTCTTCACGTTTAGATATCTGAGGTGCTAGAGGTGAAACTTGTGGTTCTGCCAACAAACCAAAACATTTCATTTCCACAATTCAATCTAGCAAAAAGGTTAAAATGTAACAAAGTATCAGATGCACACTGCTTTCCTTACATTACATATATCAATGAATGAAAAGAGAGAACCAGTGAAAACAATTTTGGATCTGCTCCTAGGAAAACTGGCATATACAAGGCTAACACTGACAAACAGCAGCAGCAGCCAGCATTCCACATACTGCAGTAGAGGTGAACTGAAGTTTGCAGCAATGAGTACCTCTAACTTAAACCTGATCTTACAGCTAAAGACAACACTAAAATTTTCCCAAAGAAATAGAAGACTGAGTGAAGAGAATTTTCAAGAACATGTTTTCATCAGTGCAAGACCCGGTCTTTGAAACAGAGCTGTCTCACATGACCTCATTCGGTTGCCACTGCAGTGATCCCTCCTCTTTCATATAATTGGTCATAAAATGGTCTGAATTTCTCTTCTGTACAACAGAAGAAAAACAGGAACACCTCCCATTCTCAGTTTCGTTGAAGTGTTGAACTTAAGCTCTCTGCTTTCCTGAAAAAGGATGTTCTACTTACGGGTCTGGATGATTCTTTTGAGCATAAAACGTGGAGTGTCATTACCAAGGTCAGGCAACATAGTCAGTCTCTGCTTCAGCAAGGTACTTCTACCAAAATTGTTTTCCTTCCTTGAATCAGATACAGTCTAAAGAAAGAAATTGAAGATGTGCAATTCAAAATCTCATTTTCATCATTAAAAATGAATCTTCATATAAAAAAAAAATCAAAATCTACCTTCTAACAGAAATCTAAGTTAGTTAACAAGTAATATTTTTGAAATTCCTCAAAAGAAATCATGTAAATTTTCTTAAGAATACTATCATTTCATTTTTGGACCAAATAGAATTCATGATGGTACACCATCAAGACAGATTTTGATGCATAACTCTAAACATGGACAAAAGCCTCAGGGATTCACAAGCATATAATGTGTCCCTTTTCGTTTTACAACCCTGATCTAAACAAAAATCAAAAAGAAAAAATAAAGAAAATATAGCCAAGGATGAAATTGTCCCGCCACACAGTTGACCTGGCTATTCTACAGCTTCAGTGAGAATGAAATCACGGAGCTACAGACTGGACAGGCTCAACTCAATCTCTGGGACTGTGATGGACCAAATAATTCTGGATACTATTTCCAAGCACATGAAAGACAAATCATTGATTGGGAGTAGTCAGCATGGATTTAGAAAGCAGGAATCATGCTTAACCAACCTGATAGCCTTCTACGATGAGATGACTGGCTTAGTGGATGAGCAGAGAGCAGTGGAGATAGTTTATTTCAACTTTATTAAAGCTTTCAACAGTCTGCCATAAAACCCTCATAGGCAAGCTGATGAAGCACAGACTAGATGAGCAGTGAAGTGGACTGAAAACTGACTGAACAGCCAAGCTCAGATGGTTGTGATCAGTGGCATGAAGTGTAGTTGGAGGGCAGTAACTAGCAGTGTATCCCCAGCGGACAATACTGGGTCCAATCTTTGTTCCGCTTACTTGTTAATGATCTGGATGATGGGGCAGAGTGTGCCCTCAGCAAGTATGATACAAAACTGGGAGGAGTCGCTGATATACCAGAGTGGTGCCATTCAGAGGCACCTCAACAGGCTGGAAAGATGGGTAAAGGGGAACCTCATGAGGTTCAATAAAGGGAAGTGCAGAGTCCTGCACACCGGAAGGCGATCACATGCAAAGAGTACTCATATGATTAAAAGACTGGAGCATCTCTCATATGATAAAGGCTGAGTAAGTCGGGATTGTTCAGCTTAGAAATGAAAAGGCTTGGGGCAATCTTATCAGTCTGTTAATATGTAAAGGGAAGCTATAAAGAAAATAGGGCCAGACTGTTTGTAGTGGTGCCCGGTAGCAGGATGAGAGGCAATGGCACAAAGCAAAACAAAGCAAGTTCCATCTAAATCTAAGGAAGAAGCTTTTTTATTATGAGAGTGGTTGAACACTGGAACAGGTTGCCCAGAGAGGCTGCTGAGTCTCCATCCTTGGAGATATTCAAAAGTCTACAAAGGTCACCTAGACAGGGTCCTGCACAACCTGCTGTAGCTGACCCTGCTTGAGGGGGGCAGAGTGAACTAGATGATCTCCAAAAATCCCTTTCCAATCCCAACCACTCTGTCATCTTGTGAAATTCAGGGGAATCGAGTATATTTTCCAAGTTCAAAGATTACTACGTGCAAGGAAGTTTCCTTTTGTTCTCCAGTTCCTGCTCAGAGCAGCTTGTTTTCACCTTACACCAGGCGAAGACAAATCCAGTGCAGCTCAGCCCACCCTGGTCCCGCGGCAGTCAGTGCTAGGCAACCCCAGCGGGATGGGACAGGGCCCTCTGAGCTCAAGCTGGCTCTTTCCGATTTACCGGCCGATCACACCGTGAACCCCACGGACGATGCCTTTCCCCGCCCAGCGTCGCCCGCCGGCATCACGGAGCCTCAATGCTCTCCCGCCGAACCACGGTCAAGACCGCGCTGCCCGCCCACCCATCCACTAGGGGAAGGCTGCCAAGGAAGGCAGCGCCCAAGGCCTTGCACAATACCTTGCCCGTGGCCCGTGGAGTCTGCCGGCTGCCGCGACTCGCCCTGCGCGGGGCCCTGGGGAGCCTGGTAGCCATGGTGCAAGTTCCTCGCACCGTCCGCTCGCACCACAACGCTCCCCAGACAGCCCTGCCGCCCTAACGGCTGCACGCTCTCCCGCCGCTCTTCGAGCCAAGTCTCGCGAGATCTCCGGCTCCAGCGCGCGATGCCCCACGGGACGGGGCGGGGGTTGACACCAGCCTCGCTGACCAGCAGAGGGCGCCCCGCTTCGCCGCCCCGTTGCATGCCGGGGGCGGGTGTAAGCGCCGCGGTGCACCCTGGGGGGAGTAGTCAGAGAGCGAAGCCGGAAGCTGGACGCGCACGCCCCAGCGCGCGGCGCAGTGTGGGACGGGTAGTTCCGGCGCGGCGCGCGGCTGCCCGTTGCCGCGGTGCCTTGTGGTCCGCGTAGTTCCGGTGCGGCCGCGGCGGCCGGCGTTGGCGGGCGGGCGGCGAAAGGCCGCGGTTGGCCTTGTGGGATCTGTAGTTCAGCGGGGCCCCGCGCCCGTTCTCCCCGCTCTCGGGGCCGCCGAGGGCCCCCGGAGGCCGCCTCGCCATGCCGGGCTTCACCTGCTGCGTGCCGGGCTGCTACAACAACTCGCACCGGGACAAGGCGCTGCACTTCTACACCTTTCCCAAGGACGAAGAGCTACGGCGCCTCTGGCTGAAGAACGTGTCTCGCGCCGGCGTGAGCGGCTGCTTCAGCACCTTCCAGCCCACCACGGGCCACCGCGTCTGCAGCGAGCACTTCCAGGGCGGCCGCAAGTCCTACCTGGTGCGGGTGCCCACCATTTTCCCACTGCGCGGCGTCAACGAGCGCAAGGCAGCGCGGGCCGCCCGCCGCCCCCGCCCCGCCGCCGCCGCCGCGGCGGGCCCCGGTCCCGCGGCCGCCGAGGCCCCGGCAGGGGGCGCGGCCGAGGACGTGAAGCCCATCGACCTGACGGTGCAGGTGGAGCTCGGGGCGCCTGCCGGGCCTGGCCCCGGCTCCGGGAGGCTGCCGGCGGCGGCGGGGGAGGAGGGTCCGGCAGAGGGTGGCCCCCCGGATCACTCGTACTCACTCTCGTCGGGCACCACGTCGGAGGAGCTGCTGCGGAAGCTCAACGAGCAGCGCGACATCATCGCGCTATTGGAAGTGAAGATGAAGGAGATGAAGGGCAGCATCCGCCGCCTGCGCCTGGCCGAGGCCCAGCTCCGCGAGGAGATCCGCGAGAAGGACCGGCTGCTCCACGCTGCCAGCGCTGGGACCCGCAAACGCCATGGCCTCTGAGGGCCAGCACTGCTGGGGCCAGGCTTGGGCTTGGCCTTGCCCTGTGCGAGGTGGCAGGGGGAGGACCTGGCCTGGCCTTTAGTGGAGCTGTCTGGCCCCCAGGGGCCAGGGCCAGCTGCAGGCAGGGGTTGCCCAATCAGAGTCTCTGCCTCCCTCAGTGCCTCAGGAGAGGCACTAGGACAGTGTGAAGAAGCCATGGGCTTAGTCACTGCCCCCAGCTCCTTCTGTCCCCCCTGCTGCTGAAATTGCCCTAATGCCAGACAAGCCCATTCTGTTGGATTCTCCAGTGTAGATGAGGTGGCTGCTGCCAAGAAGATGACAAGCCCCATTTTGAAGCCTATGTCATCCCAGAGTTAATGCTGCTGGCAGCTGCCAGTGTCCTCTCTATGCTGGGTCCATCAGCATCCTCTCTGTGCTGGCAGCTGTGGGAAATGTTTGTTTTGTTTTAGTGTAGATGGGACCTGTGTTACCACTAAGCGGACATCAGTTCATCAGGGTATCAGTTTTCAGCAAATAAACTCACTCTGTGTTAAGTGAGGTAGCAGCAACACTACCCCCTGGAGAAGGCACATGTGAAAATATGGTTGGCACTGTACCCTTCATAGGAATGAACAACGTTTTGTTTGGCCTCACTCAGCAGAGGCATGAGGAAAGCTTTAGAAACCCTCTCAGGGTGATGTTTTTCTTCAGTAAATTACTGATGCCATAAAAGACTGCCATTTCTAGTGTGAAAGAATCCCCAAATTAAAGAGTGCTCTTGTACTATGTAGTGTTTGCTTTCTCTGCAGTACATACGTATCTGTTACAGATGTCTTGATGCTCTCAATACTAATAAGGATTATGGTCTAGTAAAATGAACCTGGTGGCATTTGATGGCTGTAGTTTATCTCATTGGCTTAAGAGCTCCCTCTAATGAAACAGAGGCTTTGTAGGCTTTGTAACATACTGGGATTTAAATCTTTGGTTTTTATTCAGAGAACTGGGATGAAACAGTCATAAGAAAAGCAAATTTATCTGCAGTGGTTGCAAACCCTTGATGTCTAATCCTAAACTAGTTGGCATGATTAATAATCTGTACTTTAGGCAAGACCTCACTGAAATGTGCTTGCGTGCTCTAAACCAAGATTTAAGAGTATCTTAAAAATCTACCAATCTACATGGAATGATTGTGTAGTTTTGGTTTCTGGCCAGCAGTAGTCCCTTCACTTTCAGCAACAGTAAACCAAAACAAAGTTGGCTAGAAAGATGATTAGGTGAGAGTAACAAGGTTATCGTTAGTTTGGCCTAAATATGTACTTCCAAATTAGTCAGTGGAACAGACAGCTCAGTACTTTAGAGGAGGAGGAGGATACCTGGCACACCTGCATGGCTCTGTCTTGATGCATATATAGGAGGTACAGTTTAGATAGTGACATATATTTAAAACAAAGGGCAGTTCACCACAGTGTATCCATAATTACATTAGAGGGAATGCCCAGATATCTTCTGGGTCTCTCTCTCTCTTTTTTTTTTTTTTTTTTTTTTTTCCTGTAATCAGAGAGTGTTATTCTCAGTAGATCAGGATGTCAATTTTACTAAATTTTATATAAGCATTTTCTAAATGTTAAAAGTATCTTTAGTTTGAAAATATTGTAATCTTTGTAACACTGGCTAACATAATTTTACAACTGTCCACTGTTGTCTGTATGACTGAAAAAAAGGGCATATTGGGATTTGGTAGTTGGAGATTTACCTATTGATCATCTCGCCAGTTCAGCTAAAGGCACTGGTTGTCACAGCCTGCTATGTGATGCATGGGTCATTTCTTTATTAATGTGTGTATTGAGTTGGATTGTTGACCATGAGGATACTACAGATCTATTCATGTACTAAATACTTCCCGTCATTTCATTTTAATTTATTTTCTCCAATTTGATACGTAGCTCTAACTTCAGCTTTGTGGTGTACTGATTTTTCTGCAATTCAAGTATGCAGCAAGTCTTTTTTTTTTTTCCCATAGGGAGATCATTAGTAAATACCTGCTACACCATCTGATTTAACATATGTAATTGGTCCAGCAGATCTATACTCCCATCAAGACAATAGGCAGCACAACTTCTCTCCTCACAAACGAGACCATTTGTGCATCCTAGCTTCTTGAGAATGTGCGTGTTGTAACAGTCATGGTACTTTTTTTACCATTGTGATGCACTTCAGGATGTTCAGCCATTTGCCTGTTGGACTGGTTAACTGCTGGACTGTTCCACTTCTCCAGGTTACACTGAGGTGCTAACATGCTTAATTTTAATAAAGTATATTTTGTTTTGTTATGTTTCTCGTTTCCATGCTGTATAATTGTGAGGGGTTCTCAGCAGGGCTGTTCCTGCAACTGGACAGCAGTTGCAGTGTGTTCTAGTCCAAGTAGAACTTGACAAACCATCCTTTGGTCTAGACCAAAAGGACTTTCCAATCACCACAAGCAACAATATATTTAAATATTTTATATGTATTATATATATAATATATATTTTATATGTATATTACACAAATATATATTTATAAATATTACTGACAATAGCAGTTCTACAGTATATCTTATCTGAGGACTTCCAAGTTTCATTTTAAATACTTACTCAATGCTTCCACTCATCCAGTCAGGGTAAAATTTTATCTCCATGATAGTATGACTTGCTGAACACTCATTTTGGAGGCTGAAGTATCCCTGTGAATGGAAATAGGATGTCTACAGCTAGGTTGACTGGATTTCTGAAAGGTTAATGGCTGCAGCTTGACTCCTCTTTTGAAAAAGCTTTTTATTCTTCATGAATTCCACAGCTGCAACAGTGGGGATATCTTTCAATTCACATAGGATGAGGAAAGAGGACTTTTAGAGGTCTGTTCAATGTAATTATGTGCCTCTCTACACAGAGGCTATAGCTGCTTCAATGAGTGAACAGCTGTTAGGCTAATGGTGCTCTCTAAATAGTGAAGAGTGATTTGAGCAGTGAGAACTAGACTTCCCACATGGCAATTTCATCAGAGAGACTACATGAGTCTCACATATTGCACAAAGCTGAGGAAGGAGAAAGCATGGTTTCCTACGAACCAGTCTGGTACAGTGTGCAGGAAAGAGCTAGCATGTAGTAATTGAGAATATGTAATCGAACCTCTCAAAGTTTCTAATTTCAGATTTCTTTAGAACTGCTACTCTTGAGTAATTGTAAGGGGCAAAAAATTACAACTGGTGCCTCAAACACCACATTCTTGGCTTGCACTAAAAACAATAAATGAAGCTGTATGACAAAAGTTAAAACTTTTCCTCATGCACACTTTCCCTCAATTGCTGCTGAATTAAGGTAAGTAAGCAATGGTACTGACAGTGAGTTAACAAACTGGTTCTGTAGGAGGGCACCTTAATAGGTTACCCAATAAACTCTATTACTGCTCAATGCAAATGCTTTTTCTAACATTTTAATTCCTCACCCTTCTTTAACTTTTTTTTTTTTTTTTTTTTCCTGATCTAGCTCATCCCCTTCCAAAATTTTTCTTCTGCTAGCCTCACCTGTTTTTGGTAGCTACATTCCTGCTTGTATATTACCAAACATTAGCCTCTCCAAGGGGACCTAAAGACTCTATCAGTTTTTATTGTTCTAAGAGAAACCTTAATTTGATCTTTATAACAATCACCTCCAGAGATTAATAGGAACTCCTCTTCTGGGTCTTTACCAATTTTTCAGTTATTCTCTACCCCAGTGTGTTACTATTTCTATTTTACTTAAGATCATTCATTCTTGCTCAAGGTCCTCAAGCTGTAAAGCTCAGACACTAAGTAAGTCAAGTATTTTCTAAGTTTATATTAATTCTTTATGGTCAGTGTGGTAGCAAAAGTGAATGTACTATTTCAGCTTTCCAGTTACACGGGAAATCTAGAAATGTGTATATATATATATATGTATGCATTTACTTCATTTTTCCCATCTATATCACATTTTGTCAGCATTTTTAGGATTACATGGCTATGTGGGTGGGTAATGCAGTCTGCCTATAATGGGAAGAGCTGCTACTCAGAGGTTGGTTGTTTTTTTGGTGCATGCTGCCTGACAGGCCAAAGAAGATTGTATCCGTATAAAGTTTCTCATTGTTCCTTCCCCTTTCTCCCCACCAGCTTACAAAAATCACACGACTGGTTGAAGCTCAACCATTAAATGCTGAGCAAGCATATACCATTGGCTACACTGAGTCAAAGAGTTATCAACATGCTAAAGTATTTAGTCCTTACCTAATGGCGCTATGTATCTGCATGAGCTATGCAATCCACACCTCTGAATCAAATGAAAGAGACATTCTACAGAAGGTTGTGAGCCTTTGGCAGATGCCTAATCACTTGGTGATACCTACACCAAAGGAACTGTTTGCGTTTCCAAAGTCTAAAGTTTCTGAAATTTAATAAGGTAAAATCAGTCTTTGTGAGAACAGAGTATGAAAAGAACTTTGACCAAAAAGCCCCATAAGATCACCTGTAGCCTGAATTCAATGTTGAGTTCTTCATGATCAGATAAGGATGGGAAGGGTTCATAATGTGATGCTGCTTTTACGTGACAGGAAGAGTTAACAAATAGAACCAAACAGGAAAAAGACATAGTCAAGCACAAACCTTTCTCCTGTAGATGAATCCTTAAGTCTTTGTTCTTGCAGACACACAAGGCTTGCTCAATTTGCCTACACTTTAGAGATAAGCATTGCTCTTTTTAAATTAATGGCTAGATGATTGTTTTTATTTATTCTCTAGTGTTTATCAAAAGTTTGAGAAATTCCTTCTTCTATTCCACTGTTAGAAATCCTTTCTTAAGTGTTCCCATTCCCACTTCCTATCCTATCTCCTGCCTTTGGTTTCAGAAACTGGCTTCTCTCATGGTACTTCCCCCTCTTCCTACCTCTTCTCCATGACCAGGGCCCTGATGGGACAAGAAAAGAACAGAACAGAAGTTACTGTGCCAATAAATGTCATTATGCAGTGACTAGAGAATCCTTTGGCAACTGGTGTTCTAGAAAGCACAGACTGATAGGCTGGATGGTAGTTCTCTGATACAACCTCCAGGCCCTTCCCTGCACTTTGTGCAGAAAGCAGATACGCTGAAATTCTGGGCTAAATCAGGGCTAAATTAAGAGAGATAAAAACAATAATTCCAACCTTCTGTTCTTTACCTTTCTTTTCCTTCTCTTCGTTTCACCACATGCCCTCTTTTTTCTTTCATGATGGAAGTGGTGTGGCCTGTTTTGGGGCACTTCCCTCTTATGCAGTTTGGTTCCTCTTTGTATTCCTGATCAGAGCCYTTGAAATATCTGACAGGATCCTTGTATCATCCCCAGATCCAAGGTAGCAGCCACAGCCTTCCAGAACCACTGACAACAAGCTGGCATCTAAGGCTTTCACTTCACCCCTGAGTGGAAGGGAGAACACTTCCAGGGTCCTCCCCAGTCTGAGTCAGCATCATAAACTCCTCATTGTTACCTAAAAAGCAACCAAGCGAATTTTGCTCACATCCAGTCACGACAGACGCTGCTGAGGCAAGTGCCTACTTTTGTCATGCTCTTTCATACAAAAGCTCCATCTTCATCTTCTTGATTATTTCATGGTGTTTAGATTGCAGATGTTGTGGGGTAAGAATTGTCTCTCTTCTCCACTGCTATATAGTGACCAGTAAAACAGCGCTCTGATCCTGTCTAGGTTCCTAGCAATACCATTCCTACTACCAATGCTAAAAAATAAGAGTCAGCTGCTGCCCAGTTAGTTCTCACTTTAACAGGCAGATGGTCTCCCAGCAGAAATACTTCAGCTCAGATGGGTGTGCTGGGGCAGCTGCAGAGACCAGCCTGACAACTTCAAAGCAACTAACCATACTTGCCCTTGCTGCACAACTCATCTGGAAATCACTATGCCAGCAAAGAATACAAGCTGTGTGTTCTTATGGATGATGCTTTTACCATCTGTTGACAGACCTTCACTGCTTCACTCTTCTCCCTGGGTTAATGAATGCCCTTCTGAAGAAATATGATTTACGAACAGCTTTTATACAAGTAAAACATCCTCGAAACTCAGTTACCATCCTCCTCAGGATGCTCCATACAGCCTTAACCTTTTCATCTTTACTTTTCCTCACAAATTGTATAGCAATCCTCCTCAAAGTCTTAATCTCTCCAAAAAGGCAAAAACCATGCTGCACAGAGGAGAAGGGAGCTGCTGTAGCTGTATAATCATATTCTAAAAGATCTTTATCTCACTTCACAGGCTACTACAGGAATATCAGAAGGAAAATCAGTATCATCTGCATACTCATCTCTGACTTGGGCCCTATATTTGGAACAAACTTCAAACTACATCCGCTAGAAAAAGGGACAGTAGATCATCCAAGTAATGCAGATCACTATCCTTTTCCTTTCATATAATACAAAAAAAGGCTTTTCCTATATTTTCACAACTTGCTATCTGTGTGCATCTGTGTTCTAGGATATTCCTAGATAAATCTGACGGCTGAGATTTGCTGTGCACAAAATGTTTATCTGTGTAAGGGAGTCACGAACTCCACTATTTAAAAACTATTTTTTTTAATAACAAAAATCCTTAAACTGAGTCTATGAAGAACTTTGTTCAGGATGATACCATTCATTACACTGGCATCTTCCCTTGCAGAGAAGTAGTCTGCAGTGGCCACAAAATGCAGAACACATGATCGTATCTCAGGCATAGAATCATAGAATCAGTAAGGTTGGAAAGCATGTCTGGAGACCATCTAGTCCAACCCCCATGCTCAGCAGGGTCATCTAGAGCATGTTAGACAGGATCACATCCAGGTGGGCTTTGAGTATCTCCAGAGAAGGAGACTCCACAGCCTCTCTGGGCAACCTCTTCCACTGCTCTGTCACTCCCACAGTGAAGACATTCTGCCCATTGCCTCTTGTCCTGTCACATGGCACTACTGAAAAGAGTTTAGCCCCATCCTCTTGACACCCTCCCTTCAGATACTTACACACATTGATAAGATCCCCCCTCAGCCTTCCCTTCCCCAGGCTAAACAGGCCCAGCTCTCGCAGCTGTTCCTCAGAGGGCAGATGCTTCAGCCCTCTGATCATCTCTGCAGCCCTACACTGCACTCTCTCCAGTACTTCCATGTCTCTCTTGTACTGGGGAGTGCAGAACTGGACACAGTACTCAAGATGAGGCCTCACCAGGGCTGAGAAGAGGGCCAAAATCACCTCCCTTGACCTGCTGGCAACACTCTTCCTAATGCACCCAAGGAGACCTTCTTGGCCACAAGGGCACATGCTGGCTCATGGTCAATTTGTCATCTATCAGCATTCCCAGGTCCTTCTCTGCAGAGCTGCTCTCCAGAAGGTCAGCCCCCAGCCTGTACTGGTGCCTGGGGTTATTYCTCCCTABGTGCAGRACTCTGCACTTGCCCTTGTTGAACCTCAGGAGGTTCCTCTCCGCCCAACTCTCYAGCCTGTCCAGGTCTCTCTGAATGGCAGCACAGCCTTCAGGTGTGTCAGCCACTCCTCCCAGCTTGGTATCATCAGCAAACCTGCTGAGGAGGCACTCTGTCTCTTCGTCCAGGTCACTGACGAGTAAGTTGATCGGGATGGGACCCAGTACTGAGCCCTGGGGAACTCCACTAGCCACAGGCCTCCCATTAGACTGCGTGCCACTGATGAGAACCCTCTGAGCTCTGCCTTTCAGCCAGTTCTCAGTGCACCTCACTGTCCACTCCTCTAACCCACACTTCCTGAGCTTATCTAGGAGGATGTTATGGGAGACAGTGTCGAAAGCCTTGCTGAAGTCAAGGTACGCAACGTTCACTGCTCCCCCCTCATCTACCCAGCCAGCCACTTCATCACAGAAGGCTATCAGATAGGTTAAGCAGTCAGAGATCTGATAATGTGACAAAACCAGTGAAAAAGCTTGTCGTCTTCTACCAGGCATGAAACAACAGCTCGGACATAGAAGAATGGAGAGAGGGGGGAAAGAATCACCTATTTACTGTTCAATTCCTCTTTGCTTGGACTCTGAAGCATCAGCCACCTGCAGTCTTTATTTTCAGGCCATGTGGGATAAAAAGCCACGGGATGGTGACAGACACAGCGTTGGTGCTCAGTTTTATCTTCTGTTTTTGTACAGGAAAAGCCTCACAGCAAGACACATGTGAGAAGGCATTTATTTTATTAGTACACATTAGAACAACTAGAAAATTAGAACTAGAAAAGTTTAGGAGAGAGGCTCAGCATTGGCCACCCCATCTCCTGTTCCTAGTAATGCCTGGCCTTCCTCCACCTTCAGCAACAAGCACAGACGAATACTTTACGGACACAGCTCTTTCCAGGGCTGTGCAATGCTATCTCCCTCCAAGCAGCAGACTGATGACAGTCAAGTCATCTACAGCCTGCCTGCAGAACTGCCAGGGCTGGGCCAAATGCAATGCTTGGCACAGCACAACTGCTCAGCTATCTTTCAGACTCAGCCCTGTTATCTAAGTTGCAGGACAACAAAGACATCTGCACCTTTATAAACCTTCCCTGCCACTATTTGCTGCTGCCTTACTGAACTTGGTGTGGGCTTCCAGTAAGACTGAGTTTTTAAAGACACTTCTTCAAAAGTAGTTATTTGAAGTATTCCTTTGCTGTACCCCATCGTGCATTCTACCTTCTTTCAGGACTACTGAACTTCAGGGTGCACAGGAGCAGTGGCTGCTGGGCCACTTGCCTCCAGACAAGCCAGCCCTGATCCCATGGGCAAAGGCCTCTGTGAGGACTCCTGCCTGGGAAGTGCCTGTGGTTGACTGCAGGTGGTCTTGAGGCAGGCAAAAGTCCTGCATTTCACAGGGAGTGGTGACAGGGCCCTTCTGGGGAGAGGACCCGAGCACGGAAGCGATGGCCAACTGAGACCAGAAGGGCTTCACAGGGGATGCAGAGATGAAAGAAGCACCTCTACCACTATCCCACAATGCTCCGGGGCACRGCCTTGCGGGGTCAGCAATGCGCGGTCTCCTTCCCTTCATTCAAATAAGGCACGGCGGGAGGCAGCGCGAGACACCTCGGGAGCTGTAGTTCTATACGCTGCTTCCATTGCGCTCCCGAGCGGCAGCTGGACTCGCTTTCCCGGCGTGCTGCGGGGCGGGGAGGCTAAGACTGGGCCGCATCGGGCGGGCGGGGCGGGCAGCGCGGGCGAGAGAGGCTCAGAGGATTCGCGCCGCGCACGGTGCCGCCGCCGCCGCCGCCATAGTGGGAACTGCGGGGTGAGTGCGGCGCGGGGCGGGGCGGCGGCGGAGGGCCCCGAGCCGGGGGAGGAGAGGGTGGAAGTCAGGAGCGGGGAGCGAAACGTGCCCGGGCGCAGGCTGCCGCCCCGCCCCGCGCTCGCCGGCCGCGGCCCTGTGGCTGAGCTCTGTCGCGGGGCGCACCCGGCAGCCGCGGGCCCGGGCCGTGGCGCGCTGGGGCGGGGCGCTGGGCGGCGGGAGCCGGGAGGCTGGAAGCAACCTGACCTTCTCCGTCTTTGACGCCTCGGCGTGTGCTGGCCTGGGAACTGAGCCCCGGCGCTGCCCGGAAGGCCGGGCCGGGGGCAGGCTGCGGCTTGGCGGGCGGCTCCACCGTTCGGTCCCGTGTGGCCGAGCCCCACCCGCCTGCCCGATTCTGGTGCTGGCAAGGTGACTGAGAAGCGTGGCAGTGCACCGGACGACGGGTGCTCCCCATCCACAGTTCCGTCCCTCCACAGTTCCTCCGACAGCCTCGGCTGCAGCAGAGACTTCAGCTGAGGCGAGTGCAGGCCGTAGACTTAGGAAAGAAATCTCCAGTGGCAAACGAGAACAACAGTTCCTCAAGCTGAGGAGATAAATGTCATTCCTCTGCTCCAGGAGAACATTGAAACAGCCCTTTTAGAGCAAGTAGCTTTTTGAAGGAGTGTTTTTCACACATGCTTTTCAAATATTCCTGTGTGCAGATAATCTTTCTAGTCTGTGCTGAAAGATTCACTGTTGTGACTGCTTTAGGCATTGGGCTTTCATGACACGGATGTGCCCTCGAAGCCTCCTGCCTTGCTGATGTTGCCTGTCTGTGCTCTGTGGTGCTCTTGCTTTACTTGATGTGATTTGGTATCACAGAGGGGAAAGGCAGAGGCACTGAGTGCTGAGAGTAAAATCTGCAAGGAGATAATTTGCATTGCTTCAAAGAAGGTGTATCTCAGTATGCTTTAGGCTTCAGGTATTTGATATTCACTATATTATTCTCTTACCAGAAGCGCGTGCAGAGCCTGAACTTAACCTGGCTGATGTGTTTGAATAACTTTGTCATATAGAAGAACAAAAAGTTTGCACTTTCTTGGAGTAAAACTAGCAAGGCACATGTGCTCAGTGATCTGCTATAGGCATCTTGTATCAAGGGGATGGGGCTAAACTCTTTTCAGTAGTGCCATGTGACAGGACAAGAGGCAATGGGTGAAAGCTGAACCACAGGAAGTCCTGACTGAATGTGAGGAGGAATTCCTTCACTGTGGGAGTGACAGGGCAGCGGAAGAGGTTGCCCAGAGAGGTTGTGGAGTCTCCTTCTCTGGAGATACTCAAAGCCCACCTGGATGTGATCCTGTCTAACATGCTCTAGATGACCCTGCTGAGCATGGGGGTTGGACTAGATGATCTCCAGAGGTCCCTTCCCACCTTACCCATTTTGTGATTCTGTGGAAGCTGAGAAAGATTGATAAGCACTAAATCATTTTTTTTTCAGTAAGATGTATAGGATTTAGGATAAATGACATATTATATCTGGGTTCTGATGAACTGAATATGTTCCAGTATTTGATTGTCTCTGTTAACGTGCATTCTGTTTAGTTTGGAGAAGAGAAGGTTGATGGTGGGGGGAGGTTGGAACATGACTTAATCACAGCTTTTCAGTATCTTCAGAATGATTAGCAAGAAGACAGAGCCAGGCTCTTCATAGCAGTGAATCTCAGGAGGACAAGAGACAAGGTACATAAATTGAGACAAGAGAGAGACTGATTGTATATAAGGAGGACCTTTTCCTCATGAGAATGGTCAAGTGTTGGAACAAGTTGTCCACAGAAGTTAAGCAGTCTCCATCCTTGGTGGTTTTCAGGATTAGACTGGCTAAATGCTTGAGCAAGCTGATCTTATCTCCCAGCTACCCATGCTCTGAGCACAAGATTGCACTAGAGATCTCCTGAGGTTCCTTCCAACCAGAATAAGTCTGTGTTTTTCTTTTCCTGATAATTTGCTTACCTGCTTCTCCTGTTGACAGCATGTGCCTTTGCTAATGAAAGGTGAGCTGTTCAAATGATTGCTTGTGTAGGTTATTACATGAGCTGTTTGAAAGGAAACTGATTAATCCTGTGATGCGGTTCCATTGGGGTCTTAGAAAGCATGCACAAGAGGAGCTCCTCTATTTGTAAGTCTTAGTGGTAACAGAAAAGAGACTGAAGGAGTCTTTAGCTCACTATTTTTATTCTGAGTCGTCAAAAATATACCATACCACTTAAATTCATGTCTATACTAGAACATGGTAGAAATTGCATGACCAGCTGAAACAGCTGAGTGCTTTTATTGTCTTTATTTGCTCATGTTGTTGAATAGGGAACAGTGCAGTGACTGGTAGTTTTTAAATCATGTTTGCCGTGGAGTTTCCTGTATCCTTGGACCAATATTATCAATTTAAAGAGCGTTGGTGCTCTCTTGTTACACTGAGTGTCACACTTTCCGAAAAAAAACCTGTCAGCTTAACATTCTGCTAAGCCTGAATTCAGCCATGACAAAGTTTATTAACTTAAGTGCAGTGCTGTGTGGAGGCAGTTTGAATGTTCTAGGAATGTGGTTTAGAGATGCTCAGGTTACTTACGAAAGTAGTGTACTCATACTCAGTTACTGGCTAATATACGGCAAATATTTTTCCTTCCTTGTCTTCATTAGGATGTTAAAATGTGTTAGTTTGAGGCTTTTGTCTTTATGTTGTGTGTTTTCTTTCTGATGTGCTCAAACGGTCAGCCTCACAAATTAGAAACTATTTACTTGCTTATTTGCTGGTGATAGTTGTTTTTTATTTTGGAATGCTTTCTTTGTGTGTGTGAAAATCCCTGTGAGTCCACCTTAGTATTCTTTAGCAATTTACATTACACTATGCTATTGCTCCTATCTAAATGCTAGTTTTAGTTGGCATTTTCAGAAAAAGTGCAGGATTTCTTAGTAGTGCAGGTTTCCCATGCTTTGTTTCAAAAAGACTTTTTTTTTTTAATTGATAGCAGCTAAGCTAACATGCCCAAATGTGATAATTCAGCAAGTGTTTAGATAAACATCATTAAAAAAAAAAAAAAAATCAGGGAAGGTAATCTAAATTTGTGGAGTTTTCCTTGTTTCTTTTCTTTCTTTTTGTCTGTTAGCAACTCTTTCTCCTTCTGTCAAAATAAAAAAAAGATGGCTTTGGCTTGTCTAAATTTACAGCTCCAAGTACCTCTGGTGATGCTACTTGAGTAGAGGGATTGACTTGGTGCTGCAACGTGTTGACTGAGAATCATCTTTAAGTTGTTTCATGGCATCTTCTTTGTTGAAGGAAGCAATAGGAAGAGATATCAACCAAAGTTTTTACAGAAATTGGTTATTTGAGGACTGTGGTCCCCTTAGGAGTCTGGGCAGTCTTGGTATGTTCATCCTGAACTCTTAAGCCCAGAGTTAAGACAGCGGAGGAGGAAGTGGGATGCATGTAGAAGCCTCGATATGAATACCTTAAGCCATGACAAGCAACGACAAAGATTCTGTGTTTCTGCATGTTGTGGATAAAAGAATCTGCTGCCTAAGGACAGTGTAACCTCAGTCTAATTCTGGATGGTTCATAGCTGTGTGAGGGCTTCTTTCTCTTCCAGTCTCCCTCTTTTTCTTTCCTCCTTGGTACTACTACTATCTGGGGCATGCTGCTCTATGTATTACTAGTGCTGTCTGCCACATACTGAAACTGATGAGGGGGAAATGCTAATTAAGGCAGTTGTTTCACCTGTGGACCAGTATGGCTAGTGGCACTGGACATAATGCTGAGCAGCTTGTGGGGAAGGGAAAGGCTTTGAGATGTAGTGTAGTCTTGGGTAATTTGACAAGGTTGAGTAGCAGCTGGGCTGTGTGAATGGCAGGGGACTGTGCTGTCATGATTGTGGGGCTCTGTGGAGGTTCTGTTAATGTTGAGAGTAGGCTTGATTGTATGCAGGAAAGCCTCCTATCATGGGCAACTCAAAAGCTCTGCATGGTGTAGGTTGTCCTTCCTTTATTGCAGGATGCTGAACACAGGAGCATCTCTGTATGATCAGGAATGCTGTGTAGCCCAAGGCAATTTCAACAGTACCAGTGTAGTGCTAAGTCTTAAAGGAGTGCTGTGCTGTATGTGGGATGAACATGGGATAAGGAGGCTGAGGACAGGCTGTGTGCCATGAATCACCATGTAGGATGGGAGTTGGGAAGTTCAGTGAATGATGTGTAAAGGTCAGGAGAATACACTTCAGGGTGTGTTGGTGTGTGGTCTGGTAAAGGTATTGGAAAATTTGACTTCATTAAGCCTTTTATATTGAACATAGCTTTTATAACAGCTTGATAAATGTATCGATACAATTTGATATGGATTGTATCTGATTGAAGGGGACTAGACTTGATGACACAGATCTTTCCTATCTTTTGTTTTCTAGTATGTCTCAAGTTTCTTAAACTTGTGATTATTCCACATTGTTTTCTGCATGTTAAAGGAGGCAAATCAGAAAAGGGGAAGGAAATTGCTTATTGGAAGAGGGACAGGGAGAAAGAAGATATTAAGCAAAAGTGCATATGAATGGCACAGGAAAAAAAGCAAGATCATAAAATTAATGAAGGGTCACTAATTTCAGCAGCATTTTTAAAATTTGGTTCTAATTTCTGTGGCAAAATCAACATTATAACTGGGCAAACTTATACTGGTTTTTATTTAATGTTTTTTACTTGCCCAAGTACAAATTTCTTTGTGAGCTAACATACTAATTTTTAGTTTCAGAAACCATTCTATTACTTTCTATATTTAAAATACTTATCCCTTAGTTTCTTACAGTCATAAAGCAAAGGCTTTCTCACTGTTTCAGGATGAACAGAAGGCATCTGGTAATTGAGTGAAATGGTGGTGTGCCTCAAGGACCAAGTCTAAATGAGATGCAGTACTAGCATACAACTTAATCTCAGGTTCATATGAYGATCTAGTGAGCTATTAAGGGTTAAATACACATGGTGTATGAGAAAAGACTTCTTTTAGAAAAAGCTGACATCTAGCTCAAGAGAATAAGCTGGTTGTAGTTTGCTATGTACTAGCTCAGATTGCGAGTAGGTGCTTGGCTGTATAACATGGATATCTATAAGTACATTTGCTCTTGAATGTATAGGAAGGGTGACTGGTATTTATCATACAAGTTATAGTGGTGCAATTGTATGGTGGTTTAACAAAACTGAACAGGAGTGATTTTTGCTTGGACTGTTTATTCTATCACAACCACTTTCCTACCATCTCAAACTACATACCTTTAGGTATCTTCAGCTCTTGAATGGAAGCAGCAGACTTCAAAACTAAACACAAGTGGTTTTTGGTTTCCTAAATAAGCTGCAAGAATCCTCCCAATGACATGGTGAGCACCACCAAAGTAGATTCACAACGAGGCCCTGCTCAAATAAGGTGAGCGTAGATTTAAGAAAAAGGCAGCAACAGGTTCTGGAGAAGCTGAGAAATGGGACTACAGCCTGGCACAATCATGTATGTGATCCAGGGTTTCTTTGTCACCACAGAAAGGGCATGTTTCAGAGGACCTGTGAACTGTGCCATGGGCATGCTTGGGACTACTGCTTAAGGGAGGAATTTCTAGCTTATGTCGCTGCTGGGCCATGGAGCAACTCAAACTACGAGCTGTCCCATTGTGATACTTCCCATTTTGATGCAAAACTTTGTGCATGGGCATGATAGGAAAATGAGGAAATGGGGGCAGGAGAGTATAGGTGTTTCTGAGGTGATGGTCATTCAGCATATCACAGTGTGCAGAGAGAATGCTACAACGGAGGCTTGAGGAATAAAAATCTGAGCTTTTATGGAGTTTGAGTAGATGGCTGTTTTCCCCAGGACTCTTGAGACAGGAGCGTTCAAGGTGGTCTTCATCTTCAGGGACAAATTAGAAGAGATGTGGCAGATGTCATTCCAAGTGCCAGGAGAGCAACATAAAGCCTATTTGCTTCTGTTGTTCGAAGCTCAAACTGCTCTCCAGTTTTGGACCAGTACTATTCTCTGGCTCATGGCAGATAGAGATGCATTTCTGTCCCTGTGAGTGAAGAAAAGGGTTGTGCTGCAGCGGCTTAACTACATGTAAGCTGAATGTTCTTACGAGTTTAGTTACTTTTTCCTCCCCCCCCTCCCCCCATAGCCTAATGTGTAGAGGGGATGATATTGGGGAACACAGATTGTAAGGGGGTTGTCTTGAAGGCAAAAGACAAATCCTGGCCTGTGGCACACCGAGAATTTGGGGTGAGGGGAGAATGACAGAGGGGAGAATGACAGAGGGAAGATAGTATATTGACATAATACCAGTATCTTGGAACCCCATAACTTTAAATCTCTACTAGACTTGTTCAGAATTTGAAATTCTGGGCCTTTTTCTAGAAGATGTTTTGTAGGTCTGTCTTCAAACTTGGAGATGGCAAGAGCATGTTATAAAAGTACCCTATTGCATGTTCCTGTTCTTTATTGATTGTAGGTGAAACTAAAGGGCTGTTACAATGGGCTCAGGTAGATGTAATTCCCATGGGATTGTTTGGTATGTTCTTGAAACCCAATGTGCTTTCCTAAATGCAAGTGTAGGATTCAAGGAGTTTCACAGTTCTGTATTGTGATAGATCTTTGTTACAGCTGGGGAGGTAAGCAATGGAAGTATGTGTTGCCAGCCTAGGCACAGCCTAGATCTGTTTCACACAGCATGGCTTCTGATAAGTCTTCTGAGGAGAAGACTTAGAATGAAGTCTATTTGAATACTGTGAAGTGGTTTTAGAGAGATTTTCTTACAAGATGAATACTTTAAAACAGGCTGAAGTTATTTCCTTCCACATCTGTTCCAGGTTAGGCTGGTATGTGGCAAAAATGGATAAGCAATTGATATAACTTTTCTCTTGTAAAGAAGTGAGTTTGAGTTGTTTGGTTTTTTGTTTGGTTTTTACCCTGTTTTACTTGGATAGATTTATCAATTTGCGATCTATTTTCACAGAGGAGTCACTCTGTTGGGTAAAACTTCTTCAGACTGAGTCACATATTGCAAATATTCATGGGACAAATATGATGATTGCTATTCCAAACTATGTATTATAGATTTCCTGGAGCAGTTCAAATATTAGATAGCAATATGTCTGTGATTTTAGTCTACGTTAGTATATAGGATTACTAGTTTTAATGCTGACTACATTGCCTAGAAAGTTGATGATAGATTAAAAATGTTTCAAAGTCAGGATGAGCATGTTTTTTCAGTTTGTTTCTGACCTCATTCCTTCATCTCTGGACGAAATTAAGTTTCCAAGGTGCACTTGGAAATGAGTCTTTAGCTGTCATCAG
Organism: Rhea americana; assembly: GCF_003343005.1. Taxonomy (NCBI): domain Eukaryota; kingdom Metazoa; phylum Chordata; class Aves; order Rheiformes; family Rheidae; genus Rhea; species Rhea americana. Next base: position 188,278 of record NW_028186539.1, read on the forward strand.
CTGTGTGTCAAAAACTGTGCAGTCTGTAGCCTGGTTTTGTGGCACATCATTACAGCCAAAGCTCTTTCTGCAGAGCTTTTTCTTCTTTGTAGGCTCCCAAACATCCCTTTCTCAGAAGGAATGACCGCATTGTCACACAAATATGTGAGTAATTGACATCCAAAGGAACCCAGAATAACTTATCATGTCTTGTGTTCAAAAACAATTTTATGTTCTGGATACTTCTCAGCCCTGCAGTGCAATACAGACTAGTATTTTGAGGGTTTCTGGTCAGATATTGCAGAAAGAGTCTAGGGACTGGCAGATCTTGACCTTTATCCAGAATAATTTTGTTTTCTTGAAATAAACTCAGTCCTTAAAATGGAATATAATGGTTTTTAAGCACAACACTTTTTTTTTCCTTTGTGTTTTGACTGCAGCACAATTCTTCAGCTTGGGAGGTCTTTTAGAGATGGGTCAGAATAAAGAAAAAAATGAATTTGTTTTTGAAAAGTTCTATGAGAATGTAGAGCCACTGTCTATTCTGATCTTATGATAATTTCGAGATCTAGATCTATCTGGACTGGTGCACATGCCATATGTTTAATCAAAAATAGTAGGGACTGATTTTTCAGAAGAGTTCAATACCTTTGAGCTCCCAGTACCTTCAGTGGGAACTGCAGATGCTCAGGACAGTGAAAAATCAGGATTTGTGTCTTTAAATGACTACAGCGTCAAAGATGTATGTCAGGATAAAAGACTAAAGCAGGTCTTAAAGTAAATTTGTGTTATGCAAAAAGCTAATGGAAGTGAATTGACTCCTGTTGCATAGCACTGAAAGGACACTGTTTCATCCTCAGAATAGTCTGTGGATGGTGAAATATATGAGGAATCACAGAACTGTTGGAGTTGGGAAGCATCTCTGGAGATCATGTGGTCCAACCCACCTGTTCCATCAGGGTCAAGTAGAACAGCTTGCCCAGGACCGTGTCCAATCAGCTTTTGAGTATCTCCAAGGATAAAGGCTCCACAAGCTCTCCAGGCAACCCATTCCAGTGTTCAACAACCTTCAAAATGAAGAAGCATTTTCCTGGGTTTGAGTAGAATTTCTTGAGTTTCAGGTTGTGCCCGTTGCCTCTCATCCTGATACTGGCCACGACTGTTCTCTTTTTCACYATCTCATTGGATGTTTATGGATAACTCCTGAGCCTTCTCTTCTGCAGGCTAAACAATCTCAACTCTCAGCCTTTTCCCCCCATGCGGAATGCTCTAGTCCCTTAATCATCCTTGTGGCCCTTTGCTGGACTTGCTCCAGTAAATACCTGTCTGAGGGATTTGCTGTACTTCTTTCAAAGATTAAATTCTGGCTGTCTGAGGGGTCTGCATTTACCTCTTAATACATAAGCCAAATACTATGCTTATTTATGTGATTGTTCTCTCTGCTAATTTTTTTTTTGTTTGTTTCCTTGTTTGTTTTACAGTCACTGGCTTTGGGTGAGGATTCAGAATGGGAGACAAGCCTATCTGGGAGCAGATTGGGTCCAGCTTCGTACAACATTACTACCAGCTCTTTGATGCAGACAGGACCCAGTTAGGAGCAATATATGTGAGTATCTCTAGAAAGGAAGTTGAGGTTCTATCCCATAATCTGTGTAAACTTCTCTATTTTGATTTGTGGGAATACGCAAGAAGGGTTAGTGGGTTTTATGCTGGCTCCACAATATTAGTCAAACAATTGCACTTGCTGAACTCTTATTTCTTGTCTTCCTCTTATATGTGCCTTCTATTTAGAGCTTTGTCTGCCTCGCTGATAGGCAGTCAGTCTCAAAAAAAAGAAAAAAAGAGAAAAGAAAAGAAAAATGCACAACAAAAACCAACCTCCCCAACAAAATGGCTATAAACAGCAGCTTGCAGTGAGAGAGGCTGGTGATTATCTTGTGATAAAATTCTCTGTAAAAGCAACTGTGCTATCCTTAGTTTACCATTAGTTTATAGCCTTGGATTTGCTTAGACACCTGTTAGGGTGATGGGATGTGGATTTTTCTAAGCCCTCCTCTGTTTAGCAGCTCTTACAGGTGTTTTTTGGATCTCATGCTGCATTTTTTCTAGTGTGTTAAATTAAGTTTAAATTTAAGCTTTCTTTTAATTAAAAATTCTTAACTTTCGTCCCTTATTTGAGGCAAAATAGATGTGGGTTACAAACTTTAATTTTGTAACTAAAAGGTTCAAGGGAGTGTCTGCCTCTAATCGTGGAGGAGGACATGTTCTAAAGAACATGCAAAATGCTAGTTGAGATTACCTGTGGTGAGGAATGCTGCTGGGTGGCTGAATTGTTTTAGTAGGAGACTCAAGTCTTGCAAGTCTTTTAATACATCCTGCTTTTCTGACCCTTGCTGGTTGAATCATATGCAGTTCTGCCAAGCTCTTGAGTGCTGGAAGTTCTTACAGGAATACCATCTGACACCTCTCCCTGCACCGCAGCAGTTTCCACTAGCACTGATAGCATTACTTCTTTGGATTCTTACTTCTTCGGGTGTTTGCTGTCTGCTAGACTGTTGGCTGATCCTGGACAAGAAGCTGTGAGCAGGATTTGTAAAGTGAGAAGAGCAAGCAGTCAGTATTTAATCCACAGCTCTAAATATGAAGCCTCTTAGCACTTTCTGATATGTTACTATCCAAACGTCTTTAAGTTGCATAACACTGATTAATTCTAATGAAGACTGACTAGTTCCTGGAAACATGGCCTTGCATTCAGTGAGCACCTGGGCTTTGGGATCCTGCTGTCTTTCATCATTCAATGGAGATTCCTATTCAAGTACAGGCAGGAGAGCATTAGGGAAGTCACTGATGTGTTTTAAAGAGTTTTTAAACTATGGAGGGTATAGACCCTGCTTTGTGTGGCTAAAATGTGTCCTTGTCTAAATTAAAGGAGATTCTGTAGAAATGTTCTACTTCTACTGAAGCCCTTTGTCTTCTGAGACCTTGTGGAAGTAAATATATTATGCAGCAAGGGGGAACCCTTGGATTTCTCTTGCATTCTTGAATTGCTGCTTTCTACTTCAAGGTTCAGTATTTCTCCTTTAGTGGTGTGACCCAGTTAAATTGAGTTTTTGTTCTGAGACAGTCACTTTTGTTATGAACTGCTTGAGGTATATGACTTCAGACTAAGTCAAGGGTTTGTACAGATGTTATGCTTATGCACTTTTGCAGGAAAATGCTGTAGCTCTACGTTGTTCTACTGTATATGTGTGGCTTGTTGTAATGAAGTATTTTCTTATGCTGTTTTCTCATCTGTAGGGCTTTTGAGATGGGAAAAGGGATGCACTTTCTCACAGATATATGGTGTAGAAGGTAACTATCAAGGCAACCTATAGCTGGGAGTCAGGTAGACATAACTAGGTACCATCTAAAATTCTATCCTGTAGTTTAATGTTTATATTCCCTCACTAGTTTAATGTGTCCCCTAAGATACAAGACCTTTCTGACTGTTCCGAGAGGAGCAATAAGCTCAGCTGCTGATTCCTGAAGTGGATTCAGTAAGGCCGGTCCTGGGTCTCCTGCTTTTCTGGCTTTCCCTATTTGAAACCCATGCTTTGAGTGCATGAGAGAAGAATAGTGTCATCCCCTGGTACCATCACCTTGTTTCCCAAATAATCAAAATCAGAAATTGATGTCCTATCATAAGATGTGAGTAATGTCAGCCAAATGCCCTTGCTGAGTAACTAGCTTACACAACCTGGATTGGGTCCCTTTCCTCCTGAAAGGGGCATGTCTTAAAAGGAGGCAGCGTTCAAGGACTCTTAATCTGTACTGCCTCCAGTTGCATCTGTAACTGAGATGATCTGTGCTGTTGCTCTGGTTGACCTCTTTGTTCTTTTGGCTCTTGCTGTATGTGTTCTGTATTGTGTCCTTGCCATGATTTTGTGAGAACCAGAAGTTTTTTGAGATTGTCGCTGTGTTGTGCAAGTTCAATGCACCTGGCTGAAGGATGTGGCTTTCTGGTGCAGCATGGATCAAAAACAGGGCTTGGAAAACTTACTAGAGAACATACAAATGGGGCTCTTTAGATTCTGCCCTTTTCTGCTCACATATTCAGATCCTAAGTGCAATGGAAATTTAGAAGGGGAAGAGGCAGGAATCATGTTTCTTGAGCTATTTAGACTTAAAAAGGTGGAAGGAGTAATAGGTTCCAGGACAATTTGGGATGTGAATAGAAACTTGGGATACTGTTTGGAGATGACAACAGGCAGACTTTGAGCTCAGTGGAAATCAGTCTAAGTCTGTTTGCCAAAAGTTAAAGTTGGACTTGGGATGGCAGAACTGTGTCAACACTAGTTAGGATCTTATGACCTTGGGATAAACTGTAGAAAAAGCTTCTTACCTGTTGCACCTAACATATAGCATAGACTGGAGATCCTCCCTCATATACCAGAAGAGCTTGTAGACTGAAGTATTGCAATCACTTCATTCCAGATGAGGCAATCTGTTAGAAGACCTTTAGATGCTCATTATGCTGTTCTGGATGTGAGTGGGATATGTAAATCAATACTTGAGATGTAAAAAACATGGTGATGTAACTTATTCTGTGAGACTACTTCATATATTTTTGTCTCTTGGTGCTTTACTTTGTGTGCATACCTTTAGATACCTTTTTCTTCTGAAAACTAACTTTGATCCAAAGGAAGGATTTTTTTTGGTAGAACTGTGACAGTGAAATTTCATCTACTTGATTTCTAATTGACTTTTCTAAACTGTTTCAATTGCTCTTTGTAGTTTCTTTCCATCTCCTTTACAAGTAGTTTTCAAACTTTGCAACTTTTCAAAAAGTTTTCAAATTTTACCAATATTGCTTCAGAATTATCTAAGCAGGTGGATGAATTTGTTTTTCTTTCCCCTCAGATTGATGCATCATGCCTTACGTGGGAAGGACAGCAGTTCCAGGGCAAAGCAGCTATTGTTGAAAAACTCTCTGTAAGTGTGTAATCCTTCCTGAATGTTTTGGGAAACATTTCTGAAGACTGCAAATTAGTCTTTTGAAAGTTTGAACTAGAAGTGTAGCAGCTTAAAACTCTGGAAAATGGGACTTGTGCTTCCAGGTTATGGTCTTCAGAGAATGTTAGCTGTGGTTTAATTGTGTGGTGAGGTGTTAATTGACTCCTTTAGTTTGCAAGATTATTTTGTAACTCTGCAATTGGATTTGATGTTGCTAGYTTACTTTCAAAAAATATTGTTCATACTCTTGACACATTGATTCTCGTTAGAGCAATGCTATGGAAGTAGCACCGCAAACCTGTTTGGATTTGCGTATGGTAAAGGTCAAGCCAGGAGCTTTCTTTTTTCTTGTACATAAATTGCAAACAATTTCTATAGTGGAGACCCTGGCTTATTCTAAACCCAGAGTTTATCAGCTATTCAGATATGAGCAGAGGAGAGCATTTCTTACTGTATAGAGAACGTGAAGCTCTTGCTCTATATTCATTTAGTTAAACATGGAAAAAATTATTCTTCTGAGAAAAATCTGTATTAATGTTCTAAAAATGGGTGTACCTGCGAGCTCTCATGAGATCAGAAAGTTTGTTCCTCTTGCCTTGTAGATGGCATGCTTTAGCTCTTCTGACATTCTGCTCGGAACATGGTATATCAGACAGAATAAGACACCATTCAGACTCTTTCTTCTCAGAGTAATAAAAACTTTTGTTACTTGGACACCTATTTAGTTGCACAGGTATTGTTTTTGTGATTTGGAATCACTGCTTTCATCAAAGTTCTCCTTAACTGCAAAGACCATAGTTTGTCCTTGGATCTGTATTTTAGGTGCCTGCTTTGCCTTCAAGAAGGCCACACACCTCAGAAGTAACACAGCTTGCAATTGTTTACTCCCAGATAAGGCAGAAGATACTCAAGCTCCAGAGTTGGTTGGCTGTGTACTCACTGTTCCTTAGACCTCTGGGCTAGCAGCCATTTAGACACCCAACCAGCTAAACACTTGCTTGGCTGGTGTCTAAAGCTTTGCCTTGGATCTGTCGCAGTGCAGAGCAGTCTGTTATCCTCCAGGGTGATACTCRCTTTCTTCTTTGCCTTCCTGACTGTAGCAAAAGTCAGACTTTCTGGATTCATGTGCCTGCTGCACAGTCTTGCCTGGTGAGTAGAGGCGCACTTCTTAGCTCCAGGGGAAGCTTTTCTGTCAATATGCATTTGATTGGAGCAAAGAAGAAATGCAGTAGAATTATTCAATGCCCTTCTGCTGCTGTGGCTTGCTATGGAGCTCTATCAATTTACCCTGACTGTGATGCCTTTCAGGATGGCTCTGTCAGCACCAAGCTACTCAGGCTGTCCGCTGTTCAACCTAATGTTTAGCCCGTTTCTGCTCCTGGAGCATCTGAGAGTGCAGAGCAGGTCACTGACAGAATTTGGCGTTTCTTGCTTTTGCACTTAGTGGTTTTGTGTACTTCAGTGCCTGACCTAATCAGTAGTGTACCCTAAGCACCAACAAGATTTCTCCTGAATAGCAGCAACACAGCAGCACCTTTTCAACCTGTTCTCTGTCAAATAATGCTAACGCTATGGAACAAGGCTGCAGTGGCAGTGGTTTGCCAATACTGGTACACCTATAACGGAGCAGGTAGTCCTTCTTTGTCTTAATAGGTGCTGGACTTAGGGCTTGTCTCAAATAGAATGTATGCACTCCTTAGTGTAGCCTGTTTTGGCTTGAGCATTTGAGATACTGCGTTAGTCCTTCTAGGAGCTTCCCGAACCAATGAAGAAGCTATGCCAAGTTGCTTTAGTGACAGAATATCTCTAGACCTCCTTTCATGTATGGTGGGATTTCGTCACATCTCTTAGCAGAATTATGTTACAGTGTGCACATTCTGCATTAACCAGACTTATCCAGAATCTCTTCCCATCAATAAGGCACTCTTAGACTTAGCATACTGAGTATTAGCAGGCCTCAGGGTAGGCAGCTGAGAAAACAGGTTGATGTTTTCAGGTACTCTAGGAAGTGGAATGTGTTTATGCAGCACAGCCAGCTCCATGAGAGAAAGCCAAGAGTGCCTGAATTTACTACTTGTGCTCCTTGCTTAGCCTGCTAATGTACCCAGCACTTCTTGCCAGGTGCGAGTTTTTAAACTACTTGACAAACATTATTTTTTGCAAAATTTGTTTTATCTTCAAAAAAAGACTTGGAAGTGCAGACAAGTTCTCATAAGATGCTGAAAGCTTTGCTTGTATGGTTTCCCATTTGTGTTAGTCCCTTGCATTGCACTGTTCATCTCAAGAAGCGCTTCAGTACAGGTGCATGTTCATCCTTTTGAGGGAATTTCCCTCTAAGTTTTTTTTTTTTTTAATTTTATATATATATATATAAATATATATATATATATATAAATTATTTTCTATTAGCTGATCCTACTCTGTCCAGCAGGATTTTCCCCCTTGTGTCACAGGAGAAATAGTTTACTCAGCTGGCTAACCACTGGGGTGGAGTGGGGCGGGGGCCCTTTCTCTGCAAGTGACATTCAGGTACTTGAAAGAGGCACCACCTTGCCCAACCTTGTCTTTGGTTCTGTGCCACTGTTTTGGGGAACTTGGGGGCGGGAGGGCTTTCCTTCGTCTCTGTTTTCTGTCTCTAATCATACCTCTCACTGGCATCTCATCACACTGGAAAATGGGTTCTGGGTACAACCACGTTCATTTCAGTTCATCCCTCTACTTAGCCGTTTTAAGAGACTCTTCTTGCAGGACTTGCTCAACAAGAAGTTGATGTACAGAGGTAAGACCAGGTTTCACAGTGCTCTCACTTTTGTATAAGGGGAGATATCCAAAGCCTAACTTGTATATGGTCAAGTTTCGGACAAGGACGCTGGCAAATCCTCTGCTGGCAGTTCAGAAGAGACTGCTGTGGGGTTTTGGGGGATTACAGGATGTCTACTGCACATTATGAACAAGTTGGCTCATTTCAGTTCATGGTAGATCAGGATTGTTACCAATTCAGTCTATTTGTGGCATTTTTGTGTCTCTGCCCCCTCCACACCTTGTACTCACCAAGTCACTTGTGATGGCCACAGCAGACTTTCTCTTTGTGTCTTGTCATGATTGACTGATTAAGACCAGATCCTATTTGATGCTATTTTCAAGGCACATGTATTTGAGTATTCAAAAATTATGACTGATCCTCACTTGGCTGGTAGAATTTTTGGGCAACTTGTAGACTAATTTGAGGGCTTACCTTTCTCAGACAGGTGCTATCAGTTTTGATTCAGTATGTGTTACAATAGCAAATACTAAGGCTTGCTTTCCTTTCTAGTCCTTCCTACTAGCAAATACGTTTGTAGTGTCCCATACCAAGCTTTATCTCAAGACCATTGTCTTTGGATTTCTATTGCTATTGTCTGTGTATGAGCATAGTGCTGGTTACTCTTTGGATCATCGTTCCCCAGCCTTTGAAACACTCCTGTTCTGAGGGCTCAATTGTTTCAGTCTGCAAGGAAGTACTTAATTATCCCCTTCCAGCATTTGTTGTCTGATTGCAACAGATGCTGCTCTTGGTAGTTAGAACTTACTTAGACAGTTGATTTGAGGTCATGGTTCTTTGAAGAAGTATAATCTCTGCAGTAGCATTCTGGACCTCCATCTGTTCAGACCACATTCAAGTCCTTGTGAATGCAGGTGATGATGGACAGCTCATGCTGCATAGCATGCCATAGTTCCTGGGAACAAGTTCCTTCTGCTGCATTAGAAGGGCAGCAAAGCTGTGGCTCTCGGACTGTATTACTTATGTTGTACTCCTCCAGCTTTGGATCTAAGGCAAGAAGCTAGCTCTGTTTCAGCAGGTGATCTTCCCTGAGTGAAGGATCCATTGACAGATCTGTTTGCAGTCTAGGCCAAGAGGAAACATTGCAGGCTTTAATAAAGACTGTTCTTTTAACAGTTGTCTTCTGAAGTTCCTTTGTGATTAGAGGACTGCTCTACGCTCTTCCTTTGCTTCCCTAGGTCTTGATTCTTCCACGGTTTGTGTTCTCTATTAGCCAAAGAATTAGCTTCCTGATATCCTTCCTGAAGCTTTACACTTGTAGGGTGAAGTCTGTACTTCACATCCTTGTGAAGAACAGAACTCTTAGGCCTAGGCCTTCTGTGAAGTCTTTCAGGCTGGCTCTTTCCACTGGAGAGAAATGTGGTGCTTGTCAAAGTGGATATTTGGATGTGTCTTAACCTCTTAAGAAATTGAGAAGGTCAAGCAAAGTGACAAAGCACATCCTACAAGTTTAAATGACTGCATGCTGCTGCCCTATATAGTGCTTTGACTCAGAGTATCAACTCTGTGATCATTTGGAGCTCCGTCCATGCTGCATTGCCACTTCCATCACTAATGCAGCATTTGCTAGATCAGTGCCAAAAATTGTTTGTGTGACAGGACTCTGAGATCCTCTAAGTGTTTGTGTTCACAGCTTAGTCACCTCTGGTTGGAATGTGAATGTAGCCTAAGTTGAAAGAGAGAATTATTATTTCACAGTGTCTCAAAGTGTGTACTTCAACTCTTAACTCCAGATGTACATGAACATGGAAAGTTTTTTTTTTTTTTTTTTTTTTTTTTTTTTTTTTTTTTTTTTTTTCTTTTCAGTATCTATCTATGGTTTGGTCTCCTACTCCCCCTTCCATCCTGCTCCTGCCTGGCACATGGCAAAGATGCCTGTTGCCATTTCAGTTCCCCTCAGATGCTCTTACTAGGAAGGAATCAAAAGTAAAAAGTGGATATGTGGATTTCAGGTACTGAACACAGGTTATTGGACAACCACCTTTCCTTTCTGTTCATAGCCAATTTAATGGAAAATCCTACTTGGCATTGCCTGGTAAATTCCACATATTGGGTCACATCATCTTAATACTGTTCAGAACACAGAAGTTTTGTGCTTTCATCATACCAAGTTTTAGCTTGTAGATGAACAGAAGCTCTTCTGGCACAGTGTAATAAGACTAGGAAAAAAGTACCACTAAATGTATGTGGTGACTAACTATTTCATGTCTTGGTGCTTTAAAAACATGTAACTGTCACGGTCAACTCAGCTGAGCAGGGTTGAGTTGCAATAACTCTCCCTGCAGTAGTGCCAAAATATTCTAATTCTTCAAATACTGATATTTTTTCTTGATCTTTCTTTTGAGAATAAGTTAAATTGTCAATGATTGTACATTTCCTCATTTTTTTTCATTGTAGAGCCTTCCTTTCCAAAAAATACAACACAGCATCACAGCACAAGACCACCAGCCTACACCTGACAGCTGTATACTCAGTATGGTAGTGGGACAGCTTAAGGTAAATTCTTTCCATTACAGGGTAACAAATGCTTATGTCTTAAATTTTTTTTGTAGAACATTAAAACACCTGATTTCTGAAAACCTTAAAACGTTTTCTGGGGTGGGGAGGGAGTACTGGTAAGCTCACATTGCGACATGGTTCTTCTGCTGTTCAAGACTGACAGGAGACTATTCCTTCCTCAAGATAACTAGCACTAAGTAAAAATTTCCTGCAACTTGGCAGACTTTTCTTCTTGTCAAGCAAAGCATCATGGCCTTTACTGTGTATACGACTATAATACAGGCTCTGAAGWCATCAATATTTTCCTTACTTAGATACAATAAGGTTTCAGCGTCCTCAGCTGCATTTAAAAGTATCATTATAGTGTTCTTGGACACCATAACCACCTTGTTTAGTGTTCCTTCTGCCCCTTGGTGTACCATATGCATCATGCATTATGTTGTTTCAGTAGCCTTTTTTTAGCTGACAACCCTTCAATAAGATCATGCTTTCCCCTTTGCTGTTATAGGGCATAAGAATAAAATTATGGTTTTAATGCAGTAGTCTAGTTAAAACTGGGTCAACAATGGGAATGTTGCCTGTGTTGAAACACCTCCTCCTTGTGAAGAAATTGGATCACTTTTCAGGCTGTAATATGATTGCATTGCTGTTTAAGTTATGGTACCGAACAGGATACACTTAGGCAGTTTCCTGCTCTTCTGAGGAAATGTTGCATCTTCAATATACCAAAGCCACAGACTTGTAAGTTAATAAGAGTGTTAACAAAAGAATTTATTCTGGCGTCTGCAAAATCTTCTGCATGTAAAGTCACTTACAGGCAGAACTTGCCCACAGTGGGCAGTGTTTGTTTTAAAAGTATGAAATCACCATAGACCTGTCAGAGTTGGTCTTTTCAGGGTTTGGTTCAGCCATGCTGTCACAATCTTTAGACCTACTTTGCTCAGTTTCTCCTAAAATTGTTGCTTAGACTTCCTTTTTCTGTTGACTGAATGGCATTTCCAGGATCAAAGCCTTCAACCTCCCACAGAATGTTCTGTTAGGCAAACCTGCGCCTGACAGTTTGAATCTGCTTGCATCCTCAAAACACTTAGCTATTCTTTATTGTTCTGGGCTGACCAGTGGAGAAGAGCAGTTCCCAGTGTGTATTGCAACCACTTCTAAACCTAACATAGATGGCTTTGGCTCTCAAAGTTGTTCCTGCTTCCTAGTCGCAAGTTGGATTCTAGCTTTCCTGTTGCTCACTGCCTGCATGTACTTTATTGGGGAAAGACAGCCACACGTGGCCACGGAAAGCACTGAATTCCAGGGCAGGTTTGAAGTTGGGCATGTTCATCTCATTCCTCTGATTCTTGGGTGTGCAGAAAACTCAGTGGTGTGACAGGCACATTTTGACTCCATGTCTTGGACTGGACACAGCTGCAATGGTTATGCACTGTCATATTTTTAAGGTTATTTGCATAATCATCAAACAGATCACAGCCTGCAACAGTGATCCTATGTTGAATCCCATGGCAAGAGATGAAGCTTTTAAGAGATTCTGTAAAGCTTTGGGGTTTTCTCATGCTGTAGTGTGGTCATTGGGCTGGTAGATGCAGTCTGGGAGCTTTCTATAAATACCATTGCTTGGAGCAATATTTCTTACTGTGCCATTTTTATCCTCCTAACTATTTCAACTTGCTGAGCAGTACTTGAGTATTCAGGGATCATTCATGGTGCACCAGCTACTTGGAAATAATATGTTGGATTAAGCAGAATATTTACTGTTGTCATGACCATATATAACCTGTTTCTGAATTTTTAGTTGGAGAGGCAACTGTCTTCCATTCCTCACTCCTCACAACTGTGAGGCTTCAGTCTTGGCTTCAGAAAGCAGAGTTTAATGCTTGAGATTGCTGCCTATCACTGAGGAACTGTCCAGAAGTTCTAATTTGAACTTTCTGACTTTTTGCTTTTGCCTTGTATGATGCTCATTGTTGCAGCTAGACAGAGGAAATAACCAGTAAGAGTTTATAACATGATGTATATGGTAACCATTTCTGTTATTAAATGAAACTGGCTGTCACATGTAGAGAATACTTTCTCTTGTGTTAATCTATGTATGTTAGTGCTGAGAGGGACAAAAATTATTGCTATTCTAGATTCAAAACAGTAACTAAAAACAACTAGTTTGTTAGGCATTTTAATAAGTTGCTCATCTGCTGTTCATTAGAACAGAAGACAAGCACACAAAGGTGGAGCTGCGTGTTTTAGTTATCTAAAGGTACCCTTCTTAACACTCTATCTACTCTGCACAGCTCAGGTTTGCTCATCTCAAGGAAAACTTAAAGGTTAACTCACGCAAGAAGGGAACTTTCAAGACCATCAGTAGCAGAGTTGGAAGGGAAAAGACACATTTCCCACTAACTATTCAGTTATCCTGTTCATGGATATCCCAATTATCTTTACTATGAGGCCAGATTTTTGGAAGCTTAGAATGATTAACACATCCTTTCAAATCTGTCATGTTCTTTAAAATTTTCATTGTTATATGTAGTGAAAGAACTTGCATATGCTTTTACTAGAATAACACAAGAAAATAGGCTAGAAATACTTGATGGTTATATAATGCACTCTTTTAAAAAGAGTTTTTGAATGGATTTTTTTGAAGTCTGACTGAATTATTGGTCCTGAAAATTCAATGGAAACTCATTCTTAAGTGAGCTGGGTGCATCTTAGCATTTCTTCCTTAACCCATTAAATTCCAAGCTTGTTTTGCTGTAGGGAAAAGAAAATCCCAAAATACTTAAGCAGAAAGAATCTTCTGTTCTCCCTCTATATACTATGGGATAAGCCGTTACCAAAGTGTTACGAAGCCTCAGCTCCCTTCTTAACTGTGCTGGAATAGTCCTTAAGAAATGGTGGACCCAGGACTATTATTATCAAACTCCTCATTTCCTTCCCCAGAATATTATGCTTTAAGAAAAGTTGTTGCAGGTTTTAGGAGTCTTAAGCCTCTGTGAGTGTACACCCACCCTTTTGTAGGTGTATTTTATTGGATCAGTTGAAACATTACTGCCCAGTGACAAGGTTGGGATGTACATCTACCTCTATACTGCTCCAGTCTATAGCCCAGCATGCTAATCCAAATATGAACTATAAAATCTTTTAGAGCAATCCCATTGAGGGGATTGGACACAGCAGTTTCTTGGAGATGTTTGAGCATAATAGGGCATCTGAACATGGTGGATGAAGTCAGTAGCAAGAGTCTGACACCAGCAGAAACAGTACAATAACTGTTTTCATTGAAAAGCATGTTTTTAAACAGATGTGAAGAATCTTCTTTAATGACTATTGGGATAGTTGATAGTGTTTTATTTAATACTTCTATAGAAGAGTAATAGATATACCTCCACTGATTCTAATTCTCCTCACTTTTTTTATTGCTATTCATTGACTGTGTGCTTGCTTGCTTCAACTAGGAAGAAATCAGTTTTGAAGCCTCTAGGAGCGAGTTTCTCTTGGGGACACCACTTCAGCAATATTCATCCAGGATGTCATGCAGTATTTCTAGTGTGCTTCACTTAGTAACATATTTCTCCTCCTGTCATGCTCAGGCAGATGATGACCAGGTTCTAGGCTTCCACCAAACCTTTTTGTTGAAAAACTTTCAAGGTGCCTGGGTATGCACCAATGAAGTCTTCAGGCTAGCCCTCCACAACGTTTAACCTCTGCCTTACCTCTCTTCCATGCAGTCCTCGCTGTCCTGGCTGAGTAAGGAGTGCTCTCTTCTCGCTCTTCTGTCAATTGAGTTTGTAGTGGCTGAGAAGCATGGCTGTTGCTTGCACATTCTCAAAGCAGTGTGGCAGATCTGGGACTCTCCCTGGAGCGTGAATTTTGAAGTGATCATTGCAGAATTAATTGTGAATAACTAATTTGTTATGTGGTGCTTCATAGCCTTAGAAGGGAGAGGAAATTTGCAACCAAAGTCACTTTTTTTTCTGCTTTTCTTTTTCTTTTTTTTCTTTTACAATGCATGGTGAATACTTCTGCATTGTTTAAAGCTTGTTAAATGGGGAAAGTTAATATCTGAACGTACCTGTTAACCAAAATAACTGGCTTATTCTTTGAGATAGCTATGAATTTGCATTTCAGTGAACAGTTGCTACAGGGTGCTGGTGAAAGGAGAATAAAATTGTCCCTGACCAGGCAAGAGGAGAAAAGTTATGTTTTTCTTTTAGAGTAAGTTTCGGAATAAAACTTGGATCACAAAGAAATACTATATCTAATGTTCTGAAATGGTCATGTTCCATGAATTGAGGACTTGACAATTTTCGGCCTGTTAATTCATCCAGTCTAAGGGCCCCCAGGTCAGAAGGAATGTAGAGAAACTGGTGAAGCCTCAAAAGAGGCCGAGGTGGCCAGGGCTCTAGAAGGAGCTGAGCCTGAGTCTGGAGAAGAGGTTGCTAAGGGCAATCTAGTAGCAGCGTAAAACTACCTGAAAGAGAAGTAGCTGGAAAGCAGTTAGCATAATTCCAGTACTGACTATGGTTTTCTTGGTGGCGCCAGATGGTATATAACCAGGAACAGTGGTCGCAAACTACAGCTTGTGAAGTTCAGATTGGATACAAGTGGAAGACTCTTCATGAGGAGGATGAAACCCTGGAGAGGCTGTGGAGCCTCAATTGTTGGATGTTTTGAAGACTGCTAGACAAAGCTGTGGCTGATGTGATGCCTCTGATACCCCAAGTGTGAGCAGGAGCCTGGAATGGAGATCTCCAGGGCTCTTTCCAGTATGCAATTCTGATATATTTTTTTCCAAGGATCACAGGACATGAAAAAGAATTTGAACTGCATATAAGAAAGTTTTGTGGGGAAAAGCCAAGCCCCTTGTGTTTATAACCTGAGTCACAACTAGAATGCATATGCCGAATTTGGATCGGAAAGTAAAGGTAAAGGGTGTTTCAGTGAGGCTGCTTGAGATGTGATGAAGAGCTGAAGTAAAGAGACTGGAACAGTTATTGCCCTGTAAATCATCTCAAGTAACTGAAAGGATGCTCTTTGTCAAGTCATAAAATTCTGGCTGAATTCTTGGGCATGGAGGTATTGTTCCTCTGCTGTGAGAACGTTATATGAAAGAAAGAAAGCTATACTACGTGACTTCATTGTGTGAACTGACTATGTAAAGCAGCAAGAGGAAATAATTCCTTTTCTTCCAGTCTTTCATGCACGCAGTCCTGAATTACATAACAAATTCCCCTCAAGCCAAAGTACTAATGACTACAGTGCAGCTAGGCTTACCACAGATTGAGAGGAAACATATTCAAAAACTAGTATGATGATGATGATCTCTCACTCAGTAATAAGCAAGCTTAAATTTAGTTCATAAAACTTTTTGTGACTTCTGGTAGGTCCCTCAGTGACCCTAGAAGAGGAAGATGGAAAGTGAGTGAGAGTATATTAAATGCTTATTAATACCTTTGATTCAAAGTGATCTGAATTGAAGAGATTCTGCTTGGCCCAATCTGGCCCAGTCTGAGCCTAATCCAAGCCATTAGAAAGGAGCTGGCATGAATTCATTCAGACTTGGTCAAAAAGGTTAACTTTAAGATGCCTTTGCAAAGACATGTCAAGCTTTGAGGAATATTGGAAAGCTGTGCATCTGTTAAAGATTCCTTTAAAATTCCTTTTAAATATCCACAGTTATCTTGCAGCTGAATAGTTGGTAGTAGGTAGTGGGACCTTACTACTACCCATGTTCTTTCAGTGCACAAGCTACCTCTCCTTTCTGGGCAGATCTAATACTGATGATATGTCCTCTGAAATACCTGGTGTTTCTGCTGTAGTCCAGCACAGTTCCTTGTGTTCACATCAAGCTAGCTATTATGGAACATCTGCCTAATGCAAAAGGGTGACTTTATCAAGTAACAGAAGGCTACCCAGTACATCAAGCTGTTGAACAGTGACTGTTTTAGCACTTGCCTTGGTTCTGGGATTTTTCTTTTTCCATGGTTTTATGTACTCAATACTTCCGGTCTTATTTGCCTTTTATATTTTGGCTGTGGGAAAGTATTTTCCTTATCACTTGTCCTTCATGTTTTATAGTAGTTTGATTGTATATTACCCTTTCTTCCCACCCAGTCATGTTTTTTTTTGCAAGTTAGATTTGTGCTTAATTTACTTTCATCAGTAGGAAACTATGGATCATCTTTCTTGCCCTCCTCTGGCCATTCCTTATTTTACTGTTTTGTAAGTGATAAGAAATGCATGCAGGATTTGGTATGTGGGTGCTCTGTGCATTTATGTGACTGCATAATTATGCTTTTATGTTCAGTTCCTAATAACTGATAACATTTTGTTTGCCTTGATAGCTGTTAAGTTCTGAGCTGATGTTTCCAAAAAAAAAAAAAAAAAAAAAAACCTGCCTGCAAAGCCAGAGACCGGGACACGGCAAAAAAAAAAAAAAAAAAAAATTGTCCGTATCATTTTCCTGAGAGGCAGTAGCTAATCATAGGGCCCTTTTTGATTTTTCCACCATGAACTAGCTTGCACTTACTGCATTTTTTGTCTATCACTTTATTTCCTAAGCAGCTGTCACTATGAAATCCTTGCAGTTAACTTTAGATTTGAATGCTCCTTTTATGCTTTAGTTATGTACTTGATTCTACCAGTGCTCTGCCAGACTTCCCATTTCCAGTATAACTGATGTCCTTAGCAAGTTGCTCCTCCTTGGTTTGTTTCATAGTTAATTCATCATTTGTGCTCTACTTTTTTTAAATGATGTTTTGTTTACTTCCAGAAGCCTCCTTTATTCTGCTCTTTAGTCTTGGCTTTTTCATCTGCTTTTCTTGGTGGACTGCAGAGAATTCAAATCAACTCAAACTCAGATCAACTCAAAATGCTGAATGAAGAGCATTTTAAGTGTTTCATGCATTCCTCTGGATGCTGCTTGTTAATGCTTTAATGCTTTTTTTCACTTTTGAAGTTTAAAACTTGTGTGCTGAAAGATTAAAGCTTTAATTCTCTGAAAAATGCTGAACAGAGTATGTTGTGGTCAGTATCATAGTTTTTTTTTTTTTTTTTTTTTTTTAGCCAGGTGCTGTGTGCTGTTCAAATTTAAATCCGATTGTGTGATCTCCAGCTGATTTGAGAATCGATTATTTATGTTATTTAAAGGCTTTAACTTCTGCCTTGATCTCGCTGAGGAGACTGGTAAACATTAGATGGGAGGACTAGTCTCTCTAATACTGTTCTCTACTTCTGTAGTCCCTAACCCTTGTAATGTAATCCAGGCATTATAAGCCCCCAGCTGAATTATCAAAGGCAAAAGTTGAGGCACCTCTCCGAAGATTCACTATGCTAGAACATCCTATCACAGCTACAGCAATTGTTTAACTCATTTTGAGCAGTTCATGTACCATAGAAATACAAAGTACTATGTGGCTGGACAGCAGAGCATGCTCTGGGAAAGATTTCAAAAGCCTAGATCATTGCAGAGTTCATTCAGGCAATATTATTGATAGACTCCTACAGAAACTCCCTTCTATGACACATCCATACTACAGCAATTATCAGCTAATTTTTAAACACAATTACAATTGTTTTACACAGTTCCTAGGATATAGCCCAAAGGAAGCTTGTTCATTAAACACAATGAAGCAGGCATGTACTTACCAGTGATGTGAAGCTGCTGGAACAAGACATCTGCAACACTCTTCCAGAAAACCTCAACAAACTCCAGCAGATTTGATTCTATTGCAGGATTTCTGTTTTGTGAGACTTCAAGTGTTTGTTTGCCAAGCAACTTAGAACAGAGCCTCTGGTTGTATTAAAGTGTTTCTTGAAGTACTAGATGTGCACATGACCTTTTAAATCTTGGTTTGAGAGTGGAATGCATTCCTCATTTTTAAAAATAAGCTTTTTAAACTTTTTTTCCCCTCTTTCTTCACAGGCTGATGAAGATCCTATCATGGGATTCCACCAGATATTTCTATTAAAGAACATCAATGATGCCTGGGTTTGCACCAATGATATGTTCAGGCTAGCACTGCACAACTTTGGCTGAGCTGGCAACCCCGAGGCACCCGTGCTTTTTTTTCCTTCTGTCCTCTTCCTGATACTATTCACACTCACAGAACATTCCAAATATCATACACAAACCTGCAGCACTGCAGAGCGTGAGCAAGCAAGACCTGTGACCTGTCCTTCTGCTGAGTTTACGTTGTTACTAGATGAGTTCCTTGTGCATGATGTTTGGAAGTTAGACTTAGCTGCATTTGACAAGAGAAATTTGTGTTGTACCAGCATGCCTCGGAAAGAATTTATAATACAAAAGGTTGCTGTTTATGTACTGACAAGATGCTCTATAATCCAAAGAAATGAAAGAACAGCAGCCTGTACGGCCCAGATATTGATTTGTTCAGATGTTTCGATGCTACATTACACAATAAAACCATGAGATTTTCTTAACAGTTTAAATTGTTTTTATCAGTTGCATATTGAGCGTATGATACTACCTGAATTAGTTGTCATACCCTGTGTTTGCCTGGTTGGGAAATGTCTACAACCCCCTCCCC
>NW_028186539.1:207125-249843 GCF_003343005.1 Rhea americana
AACACTTTTACCAGTGAAGGCTGTTGAGGTTTGCCCTTGGGCATACAGCTGCTTTCTCGCTCCTTCTAAGCAGCTATGGTGGTGGTGGCTTCTGGCTCAGTTTTTAAACATTTTCCTTGACCAGTTAGATCTTAGCTGTTGTTAGGCTTTTACCTTGGTAAAATACATGATAATGTACAAAGCTAACAGTCATGGCAGCCTGTATTTAATCTTCATTACATGTATTATATTAACCCTCAAAGCTAGACAAGCCGGCTATATCATCTTTATAGGCAGACAAAATACGATACTTGCCTCCAAGTGTTTGAAGTACTTATACAATCTAGTATCCTTGAATTTGCATCCAGCCCAGATGCCCTTGGGCAGGTTTATGCTCTCTATTGTCCTTTCAGCTTCCCTTCACTATAATTTGAACTAGTTGACAGTACTGCATTTGCTGTGCAGTGTGTATATGTCCTTTTTTTTCTTATAACATCACTGTCTGTCATGTATCCCCCGGAAGGTGGCAGCATTTCATTAGTGAATGTATTTTACAGAATCATAGAATGATAAGGTTGGAAGGGACCTTGGAGATCATCTAGTCTAAACCTCAGCATAGCCCATATGGGGACTGAACCCATGACCTTGGCATTAGCAACACCACACTCTAACCAACTGAGCTAAACCTGCCCCCTAATTTATTAAATACTACTTACTCTTTTCAGGATAAGAAATGCCACAGGAGCAGAATCATATTTGCTTTACCTTCACAGCTGATTAAATCATTACGGCCAAACTTCTGAGGGCTTAGCATGCCTGGCTGCAGTCAAGACTTTCAGAGTATACTGACTTGTCATTTCCCTTTGCAACTTTCAAGAAAGCTGGGGATGCTGTGTGGCCAAGCTGCTCTGTTCTCAAATCTGGCTTTGAAATTGAAATGGGAATGGAGCTTTCTTGAAAATTTGTCTTAGGGCCTTCTTGTCTGGTATCACAACACTTCCATATCTTTCTGATGTGCTGACCTATTTGTTTCAAATGAAGTACTGTTTTCCTGTTGCTGTTTCTATGCTATCAACTTAGTGCTCAAAACTCATCACTTAAAGAGACCGTCACTTTTAGTAGAAAGAGGCATTTTGCACAGTCATTGCTAGGCAAGGATCCTTCTGTTACAGACTCCAGGTCTAAATGAAATTTGGCTTACAAACCTTGCCCTGCAGGAGGATCTTGTCCATTATGTGCAGATAGTCCTCTGGTAAGTAATGAGCTCACAGAGCCAAGTTAGAGGTTTGATTTCAAGAAATGCTACATGTTGCAGGTATTAGTTTAAAAGCAAATCTAAAATGAAAATCCTTTAAACCCTTAAAACTTCAAAGAAATTATCCCATGCAGTTGCAGCTGGCTATGGGGGGGGGGTGAGGGGGCAGAATGAGGGAAGGAGTCCGTAATAGTACTTTTTTCTTTTTCTTTCTTTCTCTCTCTCTCTCTCTCTCTCTCTTTTTTTTTTTTTTTTTTTTTTTTTTTTTTTTTTTTTTTTTTTTTTTTTCTTTCTTCACAGTCTTTCATTCCTGGTTTCTTACCTGGAAGAAGCCAATGCCAGTGTTTCTGAATCAGTATTGCTTAATGCTTTTGAGATCTGCAGGTCACTCTTTGAGGCCTGTGATCTGGGAACAGGTTTGCTGTCTCTTAACTGAACGCTTCTTTCTTGTACCCTTGTCACAGTGCAAGTGTTAGACTGAGGCGGAATAGTCACGTTCCAAGTTGGGGAGTTTTTTGGAAAGGTGGAGAGAGCTGCTTGTAGTTGGAAAAAGGGAGCATTACATATGAGAGAGCGGGGTTTTTTTTTTTTTTTTCTTCCCCAAATGAGCTGTCTTGCCTCTTTGAGAGTGAACCTTCTGAAGTCCTCTCAGGCAGTTTGTTGGAATATCAAATCAGCCTCACTGCTAGTGGTATTCACAGCCCTGCTACAAAGCTGCCTCCAGGAAACTTTGAAGGTGGTTCTTGAACACAACAGGTACTGTACTTGGCAAGGAGTTTCTTGAGGATGGGGAAACAAGGAGCGTTTTCACGTTCTGAAGAAAGGAAGGACTTGCTTTCCTTCTGTCCTACTTAACATCTGCCTTTTAACCGGCTGAGGAAAGTAAGTCTCAGGCCCGCTGAGAGGAGGGAGGGCAAAGCCTCGCCTGGAACCGCGCGGTCAGGGTGGCGGTTGGGCGGGGGGTGATGGAGGCCCCTGGCGGCGGCTCCCGCGCGGCCGCGTCGGACCCGTGCTAGAGACGTCGGGAACGCTTTCCCTGACTAGGGGGAGACTCGCTTCAGCCAGGCCCGCGGGAGAGGCGGCTGGGGGGCCGCCCGCCTCTGTCGCCCCCGGAACGCGCCGGCCCGGCGGAGGTTTCCGCCCGGTGCACCAGCAACGGGACCGGAGGCGGAAGTGGGGGCGGCGGGCCGGGGTGGGTACGGGTAGCGCGGCGGCGGTTGCGCGGGCTGTGGCGGCGGTTGCGCGGACTGGGCCCCATGGCCTCCTCCTCTAGCATCGACATCGAGGACGCGACCCAGCACTTGCGGGACATCCTCAAGCTGGACCGGCCTGGAGGTGAGGGGAGCGGGGCTCGAGGGTGCGCGGGGAGGCCGCCGCCAGGGCGGTGCCGGCTGCACGGCGCCGGGAGCCGCGCCGCAAACCTTCCCTCAGCCGCTCGGGGAGACATCTGTACCCGGCCCTGGGGGCGCTGTGCCCACGCCGCTGCTGCTCAGAGTTCTCCGCCCCGGGGCCGAGACCTTCCCACAAGCTGGGCCTGGGGCCCCCGCAAACGGAACAGTGCTGCCATGAGCCGGCCGCTGGCTGCTTGCCTCCCCTGCGCCCACCACCGGGGTGCCGGAGGCATCGTCCTCTACTGCTCGGGTCGGCTGCTTCTGTCTGCGAGGTAACAGTGAGGGCAGACAGGGAGCCCCACTCACCCTGAGTCTCTTCCCAAGGAATGCAGGCCTTAGGGGCAAAGTTTTTGTACCAGCTGGGTAGGGATAAAAATCCAGTGACTGCCTGGTAGCTCAGATAAAATTCAGAGTACATTCTTACTTACAGGAGGCAGTATCTATTGTTGAACAGGGAGCGGGAGCCAAAGCTCACTTTTTCCAGTGCTTTCTGAATTCTTTTTTTCTAAGGAGTATCATTGTCTCTGAGTAGGTCAGCACAGTTCGGTCCTCAATTTGAGTCTCCCTTCCTTGTAAAAAAAAAAAAAAATGTTTTTTTTTCCCCACAAGTTTTCTTGCTGGACTGAGCACATTGGGCTATTCGGTCTCTCTGAGATCAGCAGTATTCTTGTCAGTCTCTTTCTTATTTGAATGTGAAATGAGGTTCTTATCACAAATGTCTCTCTAAAAGTGGTGGTGAATCTTCTGCTTTTACTTTGAGCGATTTTACTTCTCTGCTTTAAGTAGATTAATTTCTTTCTACCCATGAGCAATATCCATGGTAGACAGCAATGATCTTAGTAGTCAGCTGTAAAATACGTTCCAATTTCCTTTTAGTATAGTATCTCTCTCTCAGTCCCCCTCATAGCTTTTGAACCTTCTGGATTTTCAGTCTAATTTGATAGGGGTAGTGGTCTGAAGAAGACTGTTCCTAGATGTTTTGGAAAAACTTGGTGTCTGGAAAGAGGACAGAATTTCCGCCATCTTTATGCTCCCAAAAAGGGAAAGGCAAGGAGAACTTCATTTTAAAGTATCCCAAGAGTCAACAACAAGTCTGTCAGTACAAGTGAAGCAGTGCTAAAGCACTGCTACATGCACTGTCTTATGCTTGCTCAAAAAGATGAGAGCTTGGATACAGGATTGTTGTGAGAGTTGGGGAGGCACATGAGGTAAGATGCAAATCTATCGTAAGCTAGGTTTTGTTAGTTTTGTTATCCGTAGAGAAACTTGTACTTGCTTGAGGTAGTTTCTCTTATTTCTGTAACACTTGAATGTCCCAGGATTTTAATTCTAATATTGTAAAAATACATTTCTTCTGTATAATGCCAGGCTTTTTACTTGAAAGACTGAAAAGAGAACTCAGTGCTGTGATGGAGAAAGCTTGTCTCCTGAGCAATTCATGAACTGAAAGGAGGTGTCACGGTTGGGAAATGATTCAAGTTGTTTCTGCCTTCTTAAGGTGACTTGGCTTCCCCTAGAAGCAACTTCTTTTGCTGGTAGAAGGAAAGGAGATATTCATTGAGAATAGCTTGTATCTTTTCATTTTATTTCTTTGAAATTGGTTCTTAGTTGGGAGGAAAAGGAGCAAGTGGACTGTAAGTACCTGTAGTGCTCAGCAGGAAGCACTGCATGTGTAGTAGCAGAGACTTTAAAGAACTGGACAAAGTAAAAGCAAGAGTACTTGTTTGTTAACTGAAAGCCTCTGAAAGTCCTGTGAACACAACAAAGGGAAGTGAAACTGAGGGATCCATCAAAGCTTTTGAATGGGAAAGCGATGCCATGAATTGCATATATTGGGCCAGTCTTATCTGGCATAACAGCTGTTGCTGTCAAGATCCTCTCCAGTTCTAGATTCTGTTATTCCCGGAATTAACAAACTAAAATATCGCACAGAGAATAGTGTAGCTGCTTTCTGGGTCTCTTAACACTACGAAAATTTTGCCATACTGGATGCATGTAGTTATGAGCAACGTTATGTTATTCTGGGTCCTCTCAAAGCATGTGACAGCGATACTCCCTACTAGAAAGAGGTTACAACTGTCATAATACTTTCTTAGTTCTGCTGGTTTTGATAGTTATGAAAATGCAATTCCCCGCTTGTTCCCTGCCTCTCTTGACAGAGATTTCACTTGATTTCACTGTACCAGGTGAGGAAGGCCAGTGGTCTCTTGGGGTACATTAGGAAGAGTGTTGCCAGCAGGTCGAGGGAGGTGATTTTTGGCCCTCTTCTCAGCCCTGGTGAGGCCTCATCTTGAGTTCTGTGTCCAGTTCTGCACTCCCCAGTACAAGAGAGACATGGAAGTACTGGAGAGAGTGCAGTGTAGGGCTGCAGAGATGATCAGAGGGCTGAAGCACCTGAGGAACGTCTGCAAGAGCTGGGCCTGTTTAGCCTGGGGAAGAGAAGCCTGAGGAGGGATCTTATCAATGTGTATAAGTACCTGAAGGGAAGGTGTCAAGGGGACAGGGCCAAACTCTTTTCAGTTGTCCCGTGTGACAGGACAAGAGTCAATGGGCAGAAATTGAAGCACAGGAAGTTCTGCCTGAATATGAGGAGGAATTTCTTCACTGTGAGAGTGACAGAGCAGTGGAAGAGGTTGCCCAGAGAGGTTGTGGAGTCTCCTTCTCTTGAGATATTCAAAGCTTGCCTGGATGCAACCCTGTCTAACATGCTCTAGATGACCCTGCTTGAGCAGGAGGCTTGGACTAGATGATCTCCAGAGGTCCCAACTAACCTTACCCATTCTGTGATTCTGTACATCATTCACAACTTCAGTAGCTCTTGCTCTTTTTTTGGGAAACAGCATGATTAAGTCATTTGCCTCCAAACTGAAGCATGACTATTCTTCTGAGCTGTAGACAGGATGTTGATGCTGGGATTCTGGGCAGAATCCTTTAATCTGTACTGAAATCTCTGTTGATAGTAGGTGTTAAATAGGTTCACCCAACTCCCATGACATTTATCAGGGACGTATTCAGTTTAATACAAAATAGCGGTGCAAGTTTTATGGGAGCAGGAAGCATTCTGTATCTTGGATTGTTTTTCTAAAAAGGTAATGAATATGACTGGCTCTTTTTTGTCTTTGATGGCCAGTACTAGTGTGAGTTAATGCTTGTTTTTGTTTGCATGCTTACTGAAGATTGAACCTC
The DNA here is from genome assembly GCF_003343005.1 of Rhea americana. NCBI lineage: Eukaryota > Metazoa > Chordata > Aves > Rheiformes > Rheidae > Rhea > Rhea americana. Next base: position 212,937 of record NW_028186539.1, read on the forward strand.
TTCCCTTCTTTCATGCCTTCAGGGTTGCATGCACACTACACCTCTGCCTGGATCCCACTAAGATGGAGTGATGGGCTAAGCACAGTCCTGATGTCAGTGTATTGTTATTGTGTCTACCAGTCTCCACGGAGTGTTTTCTTTTTCCACCTCCCATGGAGCTGACATGAGTGTCCTACTGGCAAGCATAAAGAAAGCTGAGATGCTTATGTCAGCCTTTCCTGTTGTTGCAAATAGAGCAAAGAACGTAGATGCTTTTTGCATCATCTCTGTTTTGCAGCCTACGATGTTTTTGCTGGACCATTTGCGATGTTTTTTTGGACCATTACAGCTGATGGAAGTTGCTGCAACTGGATGGGTATCATGTGCCCAGAAGAATTATTGGCACAGTCTTAATCCTGCAACAGCAAGCGCAAATGCATTAGGTGGTTACAGGATTGCTTTCTGTGGCCTGAAGTTTTCTTGTACAGTGTGAGTGCAGTTGCTATTTTCTTCATACAGTGCAGTCCAACTTTGTGGTCCAGGTGCGTGCTCAATCAGTCTCTGCATTGGGATACCATATAGCTGCACCTGCTTTTGATGTTCATTGTGAAGTTCCTGATTTAATGTCTTTGTTCGTAAACTGGGAGAATTCTGAAGAATAAATAGTAGCTGCAGTTACTTCTATAGGTAACAGCATTTATTCTGATATATTAAAGCTATTAAACCTCTTTGGTAATTTGAAGTTTGCCGTGTTTTCAAGGGACATGTCTTTTGCCCACAGTTCTGTTTAGGTTTGTTATATGTGCCAGTAAGAGTAGAGCTTCTGGTCCTGTGAGCGGCCATTTTACAAGAGCTTAGCAGCAGTTGTTTCCAGGCAACACTACAAAAATTTCAATTTTCAAAATCAGTGAAAATTTCAAGCAAGTTTTTTTTTTTTTTTTTTTTTCCTCTGAGATGAATGACTTTGACTTCTGTGTATTGATGTGACAGTGCAGACAGACTGGGCACACTTTCCAGTACATACTGTCAACTCTTCACCTTGCTGATAAAATACTGAGAGAGAACATTTTCCTTCTAACAGAATATTTTCTATTTGTCCCCTTCTAGAAACGCTCAGAAAGTGAGGAAGGAAATAAGGGTCCTGGGATTAAAATGCAGCTTGTGCTAGGCCAAATATATGAAGTCAGGATGCATACACTCTTCAAAGCAGAGCTGGAATTCTGAACACAGGCTAGTTTTACACAGAATTTGTGGGTGCTTTAAACCTCTATCTGACTAGAAAACCAAGGAAAAGATATGGGAGTTCCATGGGCTCAGCTGCACAGTTTGTAGCTGAGTTACTGTAACACCTGGACTTCGAAATCAGGTCTTGTAGTCAAAAGCCGTTTTTGGAAAGTAATAAATGTATTATTTCCAACCATCTCCAAATGTTGCAGCTAACCACTGTATTTACTTACTGGAATTCAGAAAGCTCTCAGCAGCTATGACAGTTAGAAATAGATCTTTCAAGACCCCTTATATTTGGAACTTGAATGTGAGATCAAGGCCTGAACCAGCTCAAGCTTTTAGTCTCTCTGAGTCAAGAGTATTCACTCCTTGAACCTGATGAGTTACTTGTTCCTGTTCATTTGTGTCTTTTTCTGATCTTTTGGGGTTGCTTAATGTAAGAAAAGGGCTGTGACTCTGCTCTTTTACATGGAGTTAAGTTTCTTATAGGGGAGCTATCTTGCACATCTTTTTTTAGAGCAGAGTATTTTTTCCAACTAATTCATCATATTAGTACAACTGATAGATCAGTGATACCTACCAAAAAAAGAAAAATGAAGTAGTATACTTCACACAGCACTATGCCTTTTTAAATAGATGTTGTGCACAGTTGGTCATGCTTTTCCCTAGGTTCAGTAAATGAGAACCAGAGATCATCAAATTCATACAATGGAGACCTGAATGGACTGCTGGTGCCTGATCCCATTGTGGCTGCAGATGGACCTTCTTTGGCTAAGCCAGTGCATCGCAGCATTTCTCTGGGAGTCCTGCAGGAGAACCAAGTCATGTAAGTGTTGTCCAAGAAAAGTTGAGAGAGTGAAGAGAAAACAGTGAAAAAAACAGTTCTGGGGAGCCTAGGTGGTGGGACTCTAACAGTGAGTTTTAGCTTGAACTGAGCTGGTGGTTGTGAGTTGATGCTGTTGACCACAGGTGTCAGAGCTCTGGCTTTTGTGATGGTGGTCCATGGAGCCTCATATCCTTGCTGTTCAGGAAATGAAGAACACTGATGGAGCTGTTCAGGGAGAAGGGGAGCAGGACTGGCCAAATGATGGAAATAGCAAGTCAGGATGTAGTTATATTAGTAGAGCTCTGGGTGAAGCTTAGTGTTCTTGCATAGAACTCCAGCTAGACTGTTTCAGGCATGCAAGTTATCTGAGAGGCAACTTACACCAATTTGCAGGGGAGACCACATACTTGTCATAGTATTTATTTCCCCATAACTTAGAACAGAACAACTGATCCTGAACTGAATTCCTACCTAATTCTCTGCTGAGTTGTGAATATAAATAGGTGTATTTTGGAATGCATGCACATATTTGCTACTTAAATACTAAAGAGCAAGAGCATAAGCATGTAGAATAATTAGGATTTTTTCTGCCATGCGAGTGATAACACAAATCATACACACTGCTATCATACGTCAGTCTAATCAGTGTGATACTTGTGTTTATGCGCTTAACATTAGACCTCATGTAAGTAGTTTTTGTTTCACTTCTCTGTTCATAGTTCTGAGAGAGGATGCTGTGAGAACTGTGAGTAATGTGCACTGCCGCTGCTGATGTTCAGCTGTTGACTTTGGTCTTTGTGCTTTTTAGTGGTGGATAATGATCCAAAGCTGCTTTGACCAAATGTTGGTCTATATTCAAACCAAACAGATTAATGGGCTGAGAGAGGAGACTGGAGGCTTTAAGCTGAACAAGCCAGGTACTTAACACTCATAGAATACTGAGATACATTGAGAAGGTAGATTCTTAACTGAAAATAGTTTTTGTTTTAGTTGCTCAGCTCAAACCCACTAGGTGCACAGATATATCTTCTGCAGTGCTGTTTAAGATTACGGATACCAAATAGCTAACCTCTGTTTATCCAGTTTCTGTGAAGTCCTTTGTGATTTTTGCCCTTTGTCTTTCTTAAAAGCTGCCTTTCCGGTGAYGACAGCTCCACTTGCGTAGTGATATCAGCAAAAGATGTGGAGATAGTGGCCAGCAGTGATTCCAGCATCACCAGTAAGGCCAGAGGGAGTAACAAGGTAAGTAACAAGGGAAAGTATATTTCTATTGGTCACATTAGCTCAATGAATGTTCCCACTATTTTAAAATAGAAATAACGATCTTCTTTCCTGTATTGTAGGAGCTTATAGTTACATAGAATTTTGTTTCAGAGGTTACCAAAGGAAAAACAAATTGGAGCAGTATCTTACGATTGATTATAGAGTCTGGCTATGTTACTTTCTACTTCTCAGGAATAAGTTCCATGGCATAAGTGTAGGTTCCTGTGAAAGTGCCCTTCCTGCACTCACTGTTGATTCTTTCTTTTATGGTAGATCTTGAATATGGAGTGAGAGTTGCTTTTAATAGCTTGTGTGCATCAGTCCTGCTGAGGGCTCGAGCTGGCAGATCAGAGCTGCAGGAGAACCAATATTTGGAACTTAGAACTAGTTTTGTATCAGAGTACTAGCATGTGCTCAGAATAATTGGTATTGCTCAGGAGAGAAAATCCTGATCTTGGTCCTCTCAGCAGTTCCTTATTGTGTCATTTTGTTCCTCGATGTGTGCTGAATTAAGGGAACTCAGAAATCATAAATGAATACCTTACTGTATTGTTCTTTTTTTTTTCATGGATAATACTGAAGACACTCACAGATGAGAGGATCACTGCCAAGACTTCTGTAGTATTTCTTAATCCTTTACTTGCAGTAGCAGTCTTTATCAAATAAGGGCAGGACTCAGTTTCTTTGCAGCAATATGAAAACTGAAGAGCAAGCAGCATGCACCAAATATGTTTCTATATTTCAAAAATATTTCCAGAAACTGGGATACGAAACATGGCACTAATAAAGAGGTGAAGACTACTTTGCTATAGTTGAAGGTAGAGTGTTGTTCTGCAGTAATTCTGAGTTGCCTTCCTCCTTGCAATGGAAGGAAATAGTCATCAGCCTCTAGAACTTTGAATATTTAGGGCTCGGCTACTTGAGATTCAATATGCAACTCTGCTTGCCAATTCCTACTTCTAAAAGTTGCCTGTTGAGCATTATTGGTCCTTTTTTAGAGGAAGTCATGTATTTGGCAAATTTATTCCAGACCCTTCTAATTTTTTTTTCCCCTCTCTTGAGCAGGTGAAAATACAGCCTGTTGCTAGATATGACTGGGAGCAGAAATACTACTATGGCAATCTGATAGCTGTTTCAAATTCATACCTGGCTTATGCCATTAGAGGTGAGATATCTTCCAGTCTTGGATGTGATTTGTATTGATTTACTCTGCACATCTCTAAAAGAGGAGATATGTACCTTGGAAGAAGGTATCTGGCAAAAAGTGAAACACTTATTGTAATACCCAGATCAGGGTGCTGTTGTAGTGAGAATACAAATGAGGCTAGAGCTATAGGGGAGGGAACAGTTGATAGTGTAAGAGAGCTTTCATTAAGAAAGAAAGCTTTTCTGAAATTTGAAATATAGGAAAAAGAAGGACTCAGTAGGGCTGGGAAAAGGCTGGAGGATTGCATTGATTTCACTGGACAGCAGTCTGTTCATATTCACTCTAGTGAAATATATCTATAATGAACAAGTTTTTCTTGTGCTAAGCACAGAAACAGGCCCATGGTAATTTGAGCAGCTAGATGCTTGAAATAGACTTGCTTAAATAAACTTTGATTTGAGTTTAAAGCTAAATTTGGAGAAGGCAAAGAGCAATGCAGATGGATTGTGTTTTGGAGTAGGGAAGGAGAGGAAGGCAGAACAATGCAGGGAAAAATTGTTTCTCAAAATATGTGAAACAAGTGAACATTTGCTCATCTGCAGTGTCTCTTTCTGCTCTGATACAAGCACAGATTTGGGGGCCCATTCAGCTCCTTCCTTTCTTCTTAGAATGGCACCCCATCAGTTTGTCTGGTCTTTTACAAAATCTGCTACTCTGTTTCTATGTTTTATCTAACTGAGGTTATTCTGGAGTAGCTGTTCTTAAGAAGTCTAGCCCTTTTGTGTTGAAGCCTGGGTGCAATAAAATCCGGAAGATTGAGTGATCTATCAGGGCTGACTTGGGCATCCAGAAGTGGAAACAGAAGGGTTATCATAAGCCAGCCTGCATTATAATGATGCTTGTCTGAAATGAAGAAGTTGGAAATTTTGGTCTGAACATGTACACCTTAGGGCATTTTCTTCTTAGCTATGCAAGCTAAAAAACAGCACTTTTTCCAAAGATGAATGTTTATGATTTTACATTACCCTTATAGAAGATGTATTTGAGTTACGTGTGCCTCTGTGACTCTTTTCTCCAGTTACTGAAAATCAAATTACAGTTAAAATTAATCCACAGTCACTGGAGGTCAATCCTGGAAGTCTGATAGCCTTGTCATCAGCTTGTGATAAAGATTTATGCCTTGCATTTAATGGAAGTCTTCCATGAGAAGAATGCCGTCCTTGGTGAGCTGTGATATCAGAGCTTGTTGTAAAGAAACACTGCAGTGGCCTTTCTGTTTTGGAATGAACTTCTACTGAGTTTTAAGTAGAATAACTCAGAATTTGTAGTGCTCAAAAAACTGTAAGAGATGAAGGAAATTGAGCTCCCCTTAAAAGGCAGGCAAAATCATTCTTCTGTTGCAGCAGTTCCCTTCTTCTGTGCCAAAGTTGAAAAGTGCAGTGAATGTTTGTGCATGTCCTGGGTCTCAAAAGGGTTTGTTAATGTGGCATCTATCGGCATGGATTTTTCAGTGTGTCACCAGTGACAGCTGATGGCAGGATGGAAGTAGGAAATGATGGACTAGTCACTGAAAACAAAAGCAATCCTATAGGGAAACTGCACAGATGAATGGTAACATCTTTCTGTCTTTTCTGCAGCTGCCAGTAATGGCTCCGCTATGGTGCGGGTGTTGAGCGTCAGCACTGCTGAGCGTACCTTGCTGAAAGGATTCACAGGCGGTGTGGCAGACCTGGCTTTTGCCCATCTCAACTCCAACCAACTGGCATGCCTGGATGAGGCTGGCAACCTTTTTGTCTGGCGTCTGGCCATGGATAAAGAGAAAATTCAGTATCTTGTCAAAGCAAGCCTCATATCAATGCCTGTGTAATGGTTAGATGTGAATGCAGCCTCAAAGTTGCAGCTCGTTTCGTAGCCCTTTCAGAATATCAGCTTGCAGAAGGGAGGTTGGTAGTTCTGCCTATCTGACAGAGTATCAAAGAAGCATCCAGTCAGTCAACCTGTGCCTGTACTGAAATTCTTGGAGTGACATTGCAGTGCTCCTCCTGGCCTAGGCAGAAGTAATTAATGAGGAGGACTTTAGCATCAGTGGTTTGTGCTAGCTGACCTTACACCTGGACAGTGTCCATTTGACCACATGACAAAGCTTGTTACTCACATTTGTCTAGTCCTAGGTCTTTCTCTCAGTTGCTTTTCTGGGGAGGAAGATGTGACACTTGCCTCCTGCTCACTTAATTTCCTTTCACAGCTGTCATCCTTGTTCTTTTGATGGTCTTGAAATTGATTTTAAGGTTTGATTGATTACCATAAACCTTTTCTTTGTAATTGCTAGCAGTGACTGCTCAATGCTTTTGGGAAGCACATCAGTCTATAGATAGTGGTATTTTAGGTGTGTCTTCCTATTTTTTTCATTGATATATACAATCATTTCAAAAGGAACTGAAGCAAAGTTTATTGTAGTTTAAGATTTGATTTGTATGGATGAACTGGAGCACTCAGCCTAGGGCAGCATGGTAGCTTTTCTGTCTTTCTTTGCTATTTATTGTTGTTGTAATGCAGATGAAATCATTAAACTTATCTATCGACAGTTGTTTGGATCGTACGTTGAAATGTAGCTGTTTACTTCTGTTGTGCTTATCCTGGTCTTACCCGCAGCCAGCAAGTGAAAATTAGGAAAATTTAACTTTTGTCATCTTAACTCTTTTCTACCACGGAGAAAAAGCTAGCCTTCCTTCTTTCTTAGTAGAATCCTTTTAACTGATTTCTCTTTGAATCTGTGATCTGAAAAACTTGATGTCTAATAGTATTTGGCAGAGGACAACAACTGAAAAGATTATTGCTCAGCATCAGTAACACAAAATGTTGTATGTTCCTTAACTGTGGTGATCAGAGAGGAGATCTTAGTGAACATCAAACGACCTGACAATACCCCATTGAACACTTCTCGAAGAATCATCTGGTGTCCTTTCATCCCAGATGATAATGAGGAGAGTGGTGAAGAGGGAAGTCAAACATTGGCATTGTTGCACGAAGACAGGGTAAGGAAATCTTGGTTGAAACATTCCTTCTTGGTAGAAGGAGAGGGGAATGAAGGGAAGAGCTGTCATGGGTGAGTGCGGAGGAGTGAAGAGGGATACCCTTGCGGGAAGGTGAAGGGAGGGGAGAGTGCACCATCACAAGAGCCCATGTGGTTATAGGTGTAGTGGGTTCTGTCTAATCCAGCTGGGAATCCTCCCATAAAGTAAGGGGCAGGACCTCTCTTTTTGCAAGAGAGGTCATGCTTATCTCTCTCAGTGGCTCAGGGGAAAGGAAAGTGGCAACTTCTGCCCATCGCCAAATAAAGGGGTCTAACATAAACAAAATGTGGAGTGCCAGAGGCATCACTCATCTCCATGCAGGCTGAGTCAGTACCAAGGTGGGGGAAAGACTGGTGAGCAGCAACTGCAACTGCCACAAAAAGCTGCCTATACTAAGTACAGCTGGGTACGGGAAAGCTTCTCGTGGCAAAACCATTTGAAACTGGGAAGGTTTTTATCACATATTTGCCATTGGACTAGAAAGTCAGGTAAGAATGTAAGAAATTCTTGACTGGATGAATCCAATAGTTATAGAAATAAGCTTGTGTACATGCATGTCTATTTTCCAGGCAGAGGTGTGGGATTTGGACATTATTCGAACAAACAACAGCTCTTGGCCAGTGGAAGTGCCTAGCATCAAAGAAGGCTTCATTGTAGTGAAAGGTCACAGCACGGTAAAAATCTATTCCTTTTGTTCACTACATCTAACATCAAGGAAACAGGGGTACTTACAGGGAGGAAGATTTTTCTCCCCAAATAACAGTTCCAAAACAAGTAGTAAGTCATCTATCTGGCATGACTACACATTGCAATTAAATATTAGATATCAGTAAGTGATACAAATAAAGCAAGAGGAACTGTACTGAGCTGAGCTGAAATTCTTGACTTCTTGTTTGACCAAGATAGTGCATCCTGTGTGGGGCTGTGTATGGCAGGGACTTCCACATCTGTTTTGGGCAATTGAGATGGGCAAGAGTATCATTCCTGAAATTAGGCTTACGGGTCAAACTTGTTCACGTTTTAAGACTAAATGAACAGCAATGATAAATAGCTCAACTTTTTTCCATAACTCACTTTTTTTCCCCCTCTCTGTTTGGCATGCCCAGTGGGCATGGCCATTGAATTTGGAAGTGAAGTGAGGCATCTCACATTTGTCAGAATAAGAGTTAACTCTCCAACCCTCCTCAACTTACTTCTTTATCTCAGACTGAGAAGGCCACCTCTGGAGGGATGTTGTGTCAGACCATTAAAAACTTTTGCTAGTGTAACTAATCAAAGAAGAGTATAAATATTCAGGCTAACTCCTCTTGGGGACTTAGTGTTCTCCCCTATGCTTGAATTTCTGTAAAAGTTTGGAGCCCTCCTGACATCATAGCGTATTAAGGGTCACATAGGTTCTCTTTTGATTTTACAATCTCAGAAGATAAAAAAATATGCCCTGTCAGCTCTATGAAGGGATAAGTTGCCTGGTGAAGTGTGTATTAGAGGTATCCTTCCTGTTTGAAGACAGTATTATTTTTTTCTCTTGATGAGTTATTTTGTAACCTTTCTCTCTCTCCCCAGTGCCTGAGTGAGGGAGCACTTTCTCCAGATGGAACTGTGTTGGCCACAGCAAGCCATGATGGTTTTGTCAAATTCTGGCAGATCTATATTGAAGGGCAAGATGAGCCAAGGTAATTGGAGAATTAGAAGTTGAGGAGTGTTCAAATAGAGAACAGCAATTTCTCTCTAAGACTTTTTCTTCTTACAAAATCACTCTCGTTCATTATGAAGATACAGGGTGAATGTTTATGAAGTACTTTGTGGTTGAACAGTGCTGTTATATCACTGAATATCACACGTGCTTAAAGTTAGGTGAACTTCAGACAAAAGCAAAGAGCTACGTCTGGAAACATGAATCTTGTGCATTGTGCACACTGTGACCAAACTGTTAAACTGTCCTGCACATGCAGAATGCTTCTCTGAGCTGCTCCTCTCAATGTTGATGTTTTTTATATATGATGTCATTTTTGAAACACCAAAGCAAAGGCAGCTTGCTCTTTTTTGGTCACAGTCTGTGGCTGTGTGGGGTGTGATCCCCTTGTCAACTTACATAAGCCTGTAGTCAACTACCAATTGATAACGCTTGGTTGAATAGTGCACTATATCAGCAGTCACCAAGTGATAAGATGTTCAGAGCCCATTTTTTAATCCCCCCTGTCCCACCTTCAATAGTCCCTGCATTCTTGCTGTTTTCTCATTCTCTTCTAGGTGTCTTCATGAGTGGAAGCCCCATGATGGTAGGCCCCTCTCCTGTCTGCTCTTCTGTGACAACCATAAAAAACAAGATCCAGAGTAAGTCCCCAATCTTTAGTGATATTTTCCAACTCTGCCTTTGGAGATTTCCTTGTAATTGCATTGTATTTGTACAAATTTAACTTTGTGACAGGAACAAATCCTATTCTGTTTTTGCAATAAGTTATCTAGTGATGGAAAAACAAGACACTGGAGCAGAGTCTAAAGTTACCTTAACTCTAATGTCAATTCCAGGACTGTGAAGAGCTAAGCAATGAAAATTCTGAGTCATAGAATCTTTTCAGGTTTGTAGTATGGTCAATTTTACCTGGCCTGTTATCAACTGCAGTAGAAATTTGATGGACAAAAAGAGCTTTCTTACTATTATTCTTTCTTTAGACAGTTATAACCTTATGGCTCTTGGGAGCTGAGAGCTATACTGTTTCTTTAATGTGCCTCAGAAGCAGAAATTTTCTGAGAAGTTTAAGACACTGTTTGTCAAAACCAACCATGGGCAGACTATGAGAAACTTCTCTGTGAAATGTCCTTTTGGGAGAGACCAGATCTTTAAGGTAATCTATTTGTGTTGTACTGGCAGGGTTCCCTTCTGGAGATTCCTTATCACAGGAGCAGACCAGAATAGAGAGCTGAAGATGTGGTGCACTGTGTCTTGGACCTGTCTGCAGACTGTCCGGTAGGTGTTGATGTGGTGGTTCCACTGATCAGTTATATTTAGTTTGACAAGTTGGTGGATCATAGTAAAGTTTAACCTTTTAGGTTTGCTTGCTTTGCAAAGGTGATCCTTAACCTCTAGAATCTAGCCCCAGCTAGTGTCTCTTCTTTTGTGAATCTGGCATATTTGTTGAAAGATATGAGGGCTGTGATAGAGTGCCAGGTCAGACTTTGGTAGTGCAAGTCCCGTCATACAGACACACAGGTGTTACCAAGACCTTTTGTCCCCACTTTGGTCTGTAGAACACAAATGTACCTGTAGCCTTAGAAATGGAATTCCAAATAGCACTCCGTGACTGCTTTCCTCTCTTTTAAATAGATAAATAAATAAATCTATTCAATAACTAGCTTAGCATCTCCTCCTGTTATTGCTTTTTCTGATTTAAAGAATTAGAAGCTGCTATTTTGACATAGCTGAAGAAGACTTGTTTGCTAAGCCCTATAGCTCCAGAAATTCAAATTCCTTTTCAGTTCATCTTTTCCCTCAACTTGCTAGGTTCTTTTATTTTACTCTTCTGCTTGTGGGTCCTGAGATCTCAGGTAACATACACACGTAAGACCATTCCTGAATTGTCCTCCTAAAATGAAAAGAATGTGACACACAGCTGAGTACTGATTTTTCCATATCATACAGCAAAAGGTCAGAGTCCTAAGAAGGTTGTTCTGGTTTGGTGGATCTCTGGCTTTAAACCTGTAGTTTTGAGCCTTGTCCTCCTATGAATGTGGAACAAGTTAAATAACTACAAACTGTCATTTTGCATTTAAATGTTCAGAACCCATAATTAGATCCTGTTCTGTGATCTCCCTACTGAATTCTTAGCTGATATAAGCACTGATCTTTGTGCTGATGTTTTCATTCCAGTGGGTGGATGCACTGTAATGCTGTAAACTCCTTAAGATGTTTTTTAATGAATTCACTCATAGCAGTTGTTCCTACTGTGCTGATTGCCTTACTTTTTGCATCCCCTTCTTGTTTGTTGATATAGCTTTTCTCCAGACATCTTCAGCTCTATGAGTATTCTTCCCAGCCTGAAAGTCTGTCTCGACCTCTCCGCTGAATATCTGATACTGAGTGATGTGCAAAGAAAAGTAGGTGGCTCATTTTTCACTGACCGTGTGGGTGACAGTGACAGAAGGAGAAATAGCCTTCTCTGTGACGACTTCTGCTCCTGATGTCTAGGCTTTGCACATTAATGGCTGAAAACACAGAGAGGTTGGCCTCAATTATTTCTCTGTAAGAGGACAATTAGTAACAATTTGGCTGATTAATCATAAGGAGCCTTAAGGATTATTTTTGAACATTAAAGCAAAGCTCTTGTTTGCAGGAACCTGAATGTGACACAGTAGGATTGAGTTTCTGAACAGCATTGACTCAAGCACTGTGCTTTTTATAGTCCCTTGGGCGTGCTGTTTCAAGATTTAATTGGTCAGACTTTATTTCTAATGTTATTCCCATGGTGGTCTTCCAGGTGGTCTTCAGATGCTGGGTCTTACAGTAGGAACTTGCGCACGCGCATGCACATGCACGCACATGCATGCACACACTCTGCTGTGAAATCCCAGTGGCTTACTGTTTCTTATTCTTCCAGGTCTTGTATGTGATGGAGCTGATGCAGAACCAAGAGGAGGGCAAAGCTTACTTTAGCTCTATCTCAGAGTTTCTCCTTACCCACCCAGTCCTAAGCTTTGGCATCCAGGCAGTGAGCCGCTGCCGGTTAAGGCATACAGAAGTCCTCCCAGCAGAAGAGGAAAATGACAACTTGAGTGTGGGTAGGTGACAAAGAATTTGGCTACTGCTATTTCTCCTCCTCTGTATTAAACTCCTACTGTACAGCTGGATTACTTCAGAGAAGCACAGTAAAGTTAGTTACAGGGGGCTTTCTGGAGGTCTCTGGTCCAGCCTCCTACTTTGAAGCAGAAATATTGCTAGCAGTAGAATAGGTCAACTGTAGCTTTATCTATTTGTGTATTGAAGGCCACCAAAGATGGCCGTTCTGTATGTGCCCTGGGTGTCCTGACCTAGGGCTGCACCATTCTTAGAGAAAATGTTTTTGTAATATGCAACCTGAACCACCCAAATTTCAGTTTATTGCCCCTACCCCTTACCATGCAGAAACTCCTCTGAGGTGTTTCTGTTACTAAAAGATAGTGCAGGGTTGAGCAGGATTGAGTAAGTGGAAGTAACCTTTTGGTTAAATTTAGGTTTGATTAAGGTTTAGGACTAGCTGCCTGGGATCTGGTGCTTGGAGGATCCCATAGCTTCCTTGCTCTTAGCAGAACACAGGCAGAATACTGCCCTACCTCTGGCATTGTAGGGCAGCCCTTCAGCACAGCCCGATGCAGGCTTACAGGAGCAACAGGGATCCTGGAAGAACTGGAACTGGCAGGATGTATTTTCTGTGACTGCTTGTCTGAGTAAACTGCTTAATTAAATGTGTGAAGTTTGAACTCATGATCTGAAATCCGGTTGATTGCTTCTGAAACGTATTGCCAGAGCTATGCCAGGATGTGAGAACAGTATGCACTTCAAGTTGCAACTTTTGGACAGAAAGGGAGAGATTCTTCTTTATTGCATCTGGAAGGCTTATTCCCAAGCTGTGGATTGAGACTCGCAAAGCTTCTTGCAGCAGAAATGAACAAGTAACTCCCTTTAGAGGGGAGGAGATGACAAATGTGGGGTTGCAGCGCTGAGGGCTGTGCTTTGTAAAAGGCTTCTTAGAGACACATGAGCTGTATTCTGGCAATTACTACAATGGATATGATACAGAATCCTGTGGAGAATTATCCCATGCAAGCTTCCTTCTTTACTGCTTCTCTTGGAGTGTTGGCTTGCTCCTGATTTTGTACCTTTCTGTCTTTCTGTTAGTAAAATTTGGAAAGGTGCTTTGAATAACATTATAGGGTTTTTTTTGTTTTTTTTTTTTAACATTAATGTATTTCCTGTAAATGAGACTTCTGGACTGTCAGTGTAGCTTTGTGATATACCTCTCAGTGCCTATTGTGGTACATAATCATTACAGTTAATTTGTGTTATTGTCAGCATCAATGACTCCTTGGTTCCCAAAGCAAAGAATATGAGTACTCTTTTTTTTTGTAGTGGCTTTTTGTGGAGAGTTAGGCTTGTCTTTTCTTCTCAGCCTCCTTAGCTTTCATAGCAGCAAGACTAATTCAATATTGGGTGAATGTTGTCAGCACTGGCTGATGGAAGGTTATTGCAGAGCTTTGCATAACTACTGTTGCTTAAAGCTGGGAAAGGTGGTTGAGTCCTAGTCTGAACTTGTGTGATGTAAGCCAGAGAATGTCGTTTAAAATGTATCCAACCAGTCACTTTAATAGTCAGAACAACTTGCTGGCAGTTCTAGACCACAGCTTCCTCCAGTTTTCCTAGCAAGGTGATTTTTACCCCCTGCCCGCTTGGGGCTTACTTGACTGCATTAGAGCAAATTTTATTGCTCTCACAGTGGAAAAGTAAAGTGAGCATAGGATACATTTTCCCATAAGAGGATAAATCTTCCTCTAAAGTGGAGAAGTGACAAAGCTGTATGGAGCTGTATTGTTCTTTGCTGCTGGTTCATCTACTGTGGAATTTTTCTAGTATTTTGTTTGCAGTTTCCATTCAAGTTCATGTTTTACTTTTGTCTCATTTCCAGAAGGTGCTCAGGGAGCTGGGGCTGTTGAGTCGGCAGCAGGTGTACTTATAAAACTCTTCTGTGTGCACACCAAGTGAGTATGCGTAGAAGCTACCATGGGCAGCTGTTCACAATGGTCCTAATCCCACACTGACCTGTAGAAATGAACTGCAGTTTACTTATCATTTCCTTCCACTGACAATAAAAACTACTTGAACCCATAGGAACTTCTAACAGTGATGACTGACTTTACCAGTAAGTGGTTCAGCATGGTGCCGTGACAAGCTATTTTTTTTTTTGTTGCTGCAAGCAGACAGCGACTTCAGAATTCTGCACATATGTATGTACCGGCAGCATCTTTGACATGCTCTGGGTGCCAGAACTGTTTGACAGCTGAATAAAGATCAGCTTTTACTTCTTCCCTCACAGGCAGAAAGCACTAAAGTGTATTTCACAGGAATCAGTTCTAGGAAGAGCAATCCTTGAAGCCTTAGGCTTCTGTTGGTGATTCATAAGCTAATCAGAGACACCTGATTTTTCTGCAGGGCCCTACAGGATGTGCAGATCAGATTCCAGCCTCTCCATAGTCCTGACATGGCTGCATCCATACCTTCCCATGGTTCTCATGAAGAATTTGGTGAGCATTTGTGTTCAGTGTGGCTTTGGTATTCTAGGCCTTTAAAGGTAGCTGAGGTGGACATGTTGGTGCTGATTGGTGGCCTGCTGGCATCTTTGGTTGCCTCTTTGTATTAGAGACATGTCATTGTATAAGGGGTTCTATGGACTAGCTATGAAAGCAACTCACTTGATTATAGAGCCCAGTATGAGTACAGAGCAAGGGGAACATGTTAAGCTAGGAGTGCTAATGCTTTGTGCACACTTGGGTTCACCTTCCTAGTTGATTTGGCACTGTTTCCAGGAACACAGTGTTGGCCTCTTGTCAGGCGGAAGAGATCTCAGTGACATCAGAGCTGTGGGGGTAGAGGAAACTAGGATGTCTGCAGTGTGCTGTCTTGGATCATTCACCATTCTGGGATGTGGCTGTCAAAACTGGCCTTAAATTCAGAGAAGAAGGGAAGTTTGCATCTCTTTTATTATTAAATCCTGACAACATCCACTCTTTGGCATACAAAGAGTAATCAAAAGACAGGATTTGCATTGCCCTTAACTTTGATTAGTTCAGGTGGATGTTGCAGGGTTTCTGCTTGTTGTCTTGGCATCTAGTACAATTGGCAATAGCATAAGTTTGTACTTTGTGGAATTAAAGCTTTAGCTTTTGGGAGAAGTTCCTGTAAATTTGTTTGTATTTATCCTTTGGAAGCCTTTCCAGACCATATGGCTGATCTAAGCACAGAAGGGCTGGGATCTGAAAAGGGATCTGTGCATGGCTCTCAACCAGACTTGCGGCGTATTGCTGATCTCCCTGTACCAGCAGACTTTCTTTCTCTCTCAAATGATGCCAAACCTAAGTTGATGACTCCAGATGCATTCATGATGCCGAGTACATCTCTTCAACAGGTAATCAGAGGAGAGCACTGTTACAAAGGGATAATTAGGATTTTGATCCTTTTGAATTTTTCCTAGGCTGTAATGACTCAGAGGGGCAGAACTAGTGAATGTAGAGCACGGAAGAAAAACTGCCTTGTGTAACCAACACTGAATAAAGACACGTTGGCCAGCCTAAAATGCCACGCTGGCCTAAGCTTATGTTGAGAGTACTCTATTTTGCTACAAAACTGCTGATGTAGCTGTGTTGTGTGAAAATAATGGATGTTTGTATGTGGGGAGACTGTTTTTACTGGTTTACTGTTTTTACTGTTTGAGGTTGTGGTTTAACTGTAAGGACAGAAAAACCCTGTCAGCTTCGTTGTCTCTGCATGTCCTGTTTGGCAAGATCCTTTGGGAATGCATGTCTAAAATAGTCATATCTTAGAAGGTGGAACTGGAACATCTACATAAGGTCTCCCAATCAACAGTCCAATAGTGCAGTGGGTTTTTAGCTGGATCTACTTTGAAGCTTGTCTGAATGGAAAGGAAACAGTTCCACAAGCTGAATAGCATCCTGTTGATTGCCGAATTGGCTTGCTGTAGGACTGATGCAGCAGGCCTTAACTTCTACTGCAGGCAATTCTTCTGTGCTTGCTCCATGGATTTCAGGATCAGGAAATAAGTGAAGTATTCCTCAGAATTTGCTGTATGAGAAAGGCACTAGAGTCTTTTGGTGAAGAGCCATAAGCAAGCATTTTCTCCTCAGTGGAGCTCCAGTGGAGTAGTTGGGAAAACAGTGGATTACTCTTAATGCTCTGTCACATGCGTGTGACTAGCATCATGGCCCTTTGGGCCCTGCTGGACATCTCTAGAGGCTGTCTGGCACTGTCAATGTTTGTTTGCCTACCTCAGTGCAGGTTTCTGCTGCCTCCTATTGGTTATGACAACAAACTTAAGGGCTGGAACTCGCTGTTTATTAGCCAAATCTGCATCCAAGCCTCATGCTAGTTTGTCTTAAATCCATTCAGATGTTCTTGTTTTACAGCCTGCTTGCATGTCCTCCCTTATCTCTGCATTGGATTTGTGACCATTGGTTTTCCCATGTGCTTTTAAAATTGGAATAAATGTATATAAGAAAATGTTTTAAAGAATATATATTTTTAAAAGTGATTTGCAACATAATTACAAGGGCTGTATTCAGCTGATGTGAAACTGTGCTGTTTGCAAGTGCTTTTGTTGCCTGCCTGTGAGAAATGGATTGTCAGCAGTTGTTTGCTGTGCTGACATGGTTCTTACAGGCAGTGGTGAAAGTGCTGATGAGCAGCACACTGTGTGCACATCCTCAGGCAGAGCTTCCCCCTCTAAGGGGGGAAATGACAGGTTGTAACCACAGCTTATACATGTGCTGGAGGAGCTTGCATGAGTATGGGCAGCACATGGAGGTGTGGAGAAATGGAGTTAGTGCTGAGATGGTTGAGATATGCCCACCCCTAGTGAGAAGTTGGGGAGCAAAGAATAAATTAAACTCCTCAAAAAGTTTTGATGTTGCTAGCAAAGTTATTGAGTGCAGAAGTTAATTATGTATCTGAGGGTGGATAGCTTTCCTGATGCAAAGATGAGCCGAGAAAGTAGAGAGATGTTGTTGATGAAGGGATGATTGAGCATACTGTTTGCTACAAGGACCAGCTTACTCTTCATTTTCAGTTTAAATTTGACTTTTCATTGTTACCTATTTCATGGTAAGCTTGTTCTTACTGGTACCAGCACCTGAAAGCATTGTAGTGTGAACCAGTCTTGGGTTTAGCTTAACCTCCACTATCCTGTAAACAGTGTTAAGAGCCAGAAGGTTGGCCAAATAGACTTTCACTGCTTTATACATTTGTGCATATGTCAGTGACCTCTATAGCTATTTTTTGGTAGCCAGAAGCAGCAGAGAGGTCAGCATATCCTGCTGTGCTGTGGTGGTGGTGTGCACTGCTAGCCAGCTAAGGTGAGCAATACCCCTTTCTGTGCATTTATGCATTCCCTTACCACCTTTTGGTAGTGCTTATGTAGCAGGACCCAAACCTCAGGCAGATTCTGGCCTCACTAGTGGCAACAGACCTTGACAGGAGCAGTCTAGCTTGAACAACAAAACGTGATCTGATGCTGAGCCCTGCAGAACATTCATTTGGGGACTACAGATGTGCCTAAAGTAACTTACTGTTCTCTGTCTTAGCTCAGTGCAAGCTGTCATGGTTCATATGATGGGGATGTATTGGGGCCTGCCTTTGACCAGCACCTGAGCACCCCAACAGTACAACTCTTCCAACTTTTTTGTTCTTCTTTTGACAAAGACTCTTTGGGAGTTCTTCTGGGACCAGTGTTCTAAGTTCTGCTGTTGGATTCTTTTCACATCTTGACCTCTGTATGTTTTCTTGTAGATCACTGTATCTCCAGGCAGTAGTGTCAGTTCCCTGACTGTAGTCACAGCCATGAGTAGCACTTCTGTCACTGACACCTCTATGCCCAGGTAAATAGAGCATTAAATATTCCTTTGCAGCTGAACTAATATTTCCTGTAGGGTGGAACAGAGCTGTAGTTTATCTTGCAGGAGAGAAGATTTTAAGCAGAGTTAGAAACTGGCCTGAGTCCCAGAGCCCCTATATGGGCAACTGTTTGCATCCCTAAGGCAGCTTAGAGCATGCCTGTTGTCATCCAGGGAGCTGACAATAGTTTCATTTGTGCCTCATAGGGATTCTTTTACTGCATCTCAACTTTGTTGCTTTCCATGCTTCTCCCAAAAGGCTGTCACTGTTTACAGGTATCAAGGCATCAAGGGTAATTGGGACTCTCAGGAAAATCTTACCAGGGATGAGGTGGGTTGAGCTGTGTAACTGATAAGGAAAACTTCGTTTCTAGGGTCAGAGAAAAAGACCAAGGACCTATTCTGTAGTGTCCTGTTTCTCCCTAAACTCCTCACAGTGTGAATTGAAGATATAATGGGTCCCTTGTCTCACTGACCCCTCAAAATCTAACACTTCCTCAAACAGGTTACAATGCCCCTCTTTTCTTTGTTTCCATTTAGACTTTCTTTGGCTTATGTGGTGATTAGGAGATGCAGTTGCTAGTTGACAGGGAGCAAGTGACCACAGAGTGAAGAGGGAAGAGCTTGGAGAAGACTGATGAAATTTGGATTGGGCCCTCTATTATCTGTGAATTGGCTCCTCCATTGACTTGTGAATCTAGACTTCTCGAGTGTTCAATGCGGATCTGTATCATTAAGTTGACTTGCCTGATTTGGTTTTGTCCATTCTGTACAGGGTGTCGGAAGACTTGACAGTAAGCCCCAAGATGCAGCTGGACACCAGCCTCACACTGAGTAGCAGTAGCAGCAGCCTTCAGACTAGTCCTAGGAGCCATTCAGTTCTTATCCCTGGCCTCCCTGACAAGCTAACATCAAAGGCACCTGTAAGGCTCCAAATACAACTTGCTTCTTTCTCCTCATGGGCTGTGGTAACTCTCTATAGGTTTTTGCAAACTGAAATGAGGTTTATTTGTATAATAGCAGGGCCAAGGTCTACACTTCAGAAAACAAAGCTGTCAGCACAGATCTGCAGCCTGGTTTATCAGTCTATTAATGGAGCTTGATCCTGCCACAAAGCAGGATGTCTCAGAAAACTACAGACAGCTCTAGCTTATGCTATCACTATCACAACGGTCAGAAGTGGTCAGTCTGTGTGTTGGGAGACAGTGCTACCTGGAAAGGTTTCTTCCTTCTTACTGGTCTTAGGATGTGAAATATTACTTCTTATTCTTAAATTTTTCTTTCTGAGTGTGATGTGATTGTGACCAAAACTTTAAGCTGAAATAAACTTTCAGCTCTGGAGATAACTTAGCGTTAAAACTAACCAAATCTTTTCTTTTGAAGTGGAGCAGATCAGGGAGATGGAACCAGTGTTAAGTTTTCTTTTGGAAGTGTGTTCAAACTAGAACTCAGTTAAGTGTGTTGTTGGCCTTGCTGGGAGATGGTGTAATTTTGAGTTTAATTCTGTATTCCTTTATATGCTAGTCAAGATTTCCTTTGATTTAAGGAGAGTGTTGGTGGGAGGAGGGTTATGTGCTGAAGAATTGGTAAATGTTTCTGCAAGTAGATGATAGATGTTGAAAAAAACATGCTGATTTTGCATTGAGAAATTGGAGGGATCCTGAAGCAAGTGAAGGTGATAGTGCACAGTCTCATTACAAGTCTTGGAGCCCTTCTCCATCTATTGAATACTTTAGGTGGCAGGTATATGAGGAAAGAATACAGCCTGGCTGTCTTCAGAGGGTGATTGTTGGTGTTAGGGCAGTTGTTTAGCAGTTGGTGAAAGGTGCCAGGGTGTCTTGGGATGACTGCAAAGGCTGAAGGGTCTTGTTTGATGTTATATTATGGTATTTTATTTTGAATTCAGGTCACACCAGGCAACCCCTCTCTAGCTCTGGAACTGCAGGAAGTGGAGCCCTTGGTAGTGCCTCAGGCTTCTCCCACCCGTGAACGTTCGCCAGATGTCATTTCCTCTGCTTCTACAGCCATGTCCCAAGATATCCCAGAGATTGCTTCTGAGACCTTGCAACGCAGTTTTGCAGCTGGTCAGTCTGGGCTCCCTGCAGAGGTGCTGGAGCCCAGTCATCATGCAGACAGTATGGCATCAGCTGCTTCAGCCTTGCATTTGCTGTCTCCGAGGAACTGCCACAATTCTGATCACAGCCACCACTCTTTGGACATGGCTCAAGTAGAGGTGGACAGACTGAATGCTCCATCATTACTGGAGACTGCTTTAACTCAGGAAAATGCGTCTTCTGACACTGTTGTG
The DNA here is from genome assembly GCF_003343005.1 of Rhea americana. Lineage (NCBI taxonomy): Eukaryota > Metazoa > Chordata > Aves > Rheiformes > Rheidae > Rhea > Rhea americana. The sequence continues at coordinate 233,411 of NW_028186539.1, forward strand.
AGTCAGCCATGGCCAGCAGCTCCTGACATAACCAGAGAAACTAGGAACAGCATGGCGGACAGGTAATCACTTGGATGTGTCTTTCTTGGGACAGTTTCTTGATGCTTCCTGGGTTGCTAGCTTGATGAAAAGCCCTTATATTGCCGTTGAGCTAGAACAGTTTCCCATCCCTCATTTTCCTTGAAAAACTCAATGATTCAAACTTACTGGGTGCCTGGTTTATATACACTGTGTCCTAAACTTCCAAACTGAGCTCTGATTGTGTGCGCCCTCTTGGACCCCTTTCAGCTCAAGGGATCTCTTTTAACAAGGTGAAATATCCACTTTAGTGGCCTTCATGTTCTCCCGAGAATGGAGACTTTTTTTTTTTTAATAACACTTCTGAAACAAAACCAGTGCAAGCTAAATTCTACTCCAGATGATCCCCTTGTAGGCCCTTGTTTGAAGGAACCAGTTAGCACATAATTGGCAAGTTTAGTTACAGGTTAATTGTATGTCTCTTTTCTGTGATTGGCTTTGTGTAGCTAGCATTAGAAATCAGACAAAATGTGCTTTAAAAGTCAGGAAATGAATGATAATGTCGCTGTGGAGTAGGCATGCAGATTGAGGCAGCATCACATCTGCCTGCTTATCAGAAGCAAACTTTTTTGCTGGGGGCAGTGCTAGGATTCATTGCAGTATTAATGTCTGTGTCTTCCAGCAGGACTGGAACCGCAAAATGGATCTGCCATCCCCTGAGTCTCTCTAGGCCAGGGCTGTATACACCCTGGGAGGCAGTAAACACTTCCCTTTTGAACCCTTGTAGCAGGCTGGGAGGGTCAGTGTTGTCTGTCTAACAATCCAGAGCTGTCCCCTGCCAGAATTACAAGAGAAAGGCCTACCCCTCTGCTTCTTCAGCTGAGGATACTGCTTCAGAAATAGTCTTGGTTCTGTTGACTCTGGGGAGAGCACTGAGGCTATGTCTTCATGCTGTGTTTTTTCTTTTGCTCATAATTCAAAGTCCAGAAAAGATTTTTTTTTAGGGAGTTTCCAACTCTCCTCAATCCCACWCTCTGAATTCTTTAAGGATTTCTCAAAAGAGAATATCAGATCAGATATTTTTGGATCTGAGATATTTCACTTGCTCCCAGCTATATAAAAAATATATATTTAGGGCTACAAAGATGATCAGAGGGCTGGAGCATCTGCCCTATGAGGAACGGCTGCGAGAGCTGGGCCTCTTCAGCCTGGGGAAGAGAAGACTGAGGGGGGATCTTATCAATGTGTACAAGCACCTGAAGGGAGGGTGTCAAGGGGACGGGTACAAACTCTTTTCAGTTGTCCCGTGTGGCAGGACGAGAGGCAATGGGCAAAAATTAAAACGCAGGAAGTTCCGCCTGAACGTGAGGAGGAATTTCTTCACCGTGAGAGTGACAGAGCACTGGAAGAGGTTGCCCAGAGAAGTTGTGGAGTCTCCTTCTCTGGAGATATTCAAGGCCCGCCTGGATGCAACCCTGTCTAACATGCTCTGTGTGACCCTGCTTGAGCATGGAGGTTGGACTAGATGATCTCCAGAGGTCTCTTCCAACCTTATCAATTCTATGATTCTCTCTCTCTATATATATATGTATGTAAGTATATGTATATAAAATGTATATATAAAAAATACATATACATACATACATACATACGTGTGTGTATATATATATATATGTATGTGTATGTATTTTGACTGGACATGTTAGCCATCAGCCTGCCTGAAAGTAATAAGTATTTGTTTCTGTTCAATGATCTTCCTACATATTGAATTTAAATAGGCCTAGTCTTTTGCTCTGAAAACCTTTATGAAGCTCTGACTGGATTCATTACTGCAGTCCTAGCCTATCTGGCAGAGCTAAGCTGTCAAATTGTCATGCTTCCTGCTACTGTCTTCAAAAGGTTAGGAGAACTGAGTGGCACTGAATTTTGCCCCATTGATCAGAATTGCTTAAGGAAAAAAAAAGCCTAAGATGATGATATCTGCTGGCATGCACTGAACAGCCTCTTTTGAGTGGTGGATAACTTCTTCTGCATGATTGGTTGTTGGGAGATTATTCTTGGTTACTGCCTGAAGCATAGCTGAGGTGCTTGTCCCTTCCGAAAGACAAGTATGCAGTAGTTCTTATTAGTATCTCCAAACACTTGCTGCTCTCTGGATCTATGCAAATAGATTTATAGACCTGCTAACAGTATGCCCCATGAGAATAGCAATAGGAGTAAGCAAATATCCAGCTGAAGGAGACTTTCATGATCGTATTTTCATTCTTTTTTTCCTCCTCTAGCCCAAGGGATGAAGTTGAAGAAAAACACAAGAGCTCTTCCCATCACCGACACAGCTACCATCTGCTGCAACATGACAGCCAGGATGCTAGTGCAGAACAGAGGTACCAGAGTGCTTAGCCCCCTCTCCTGCCCTGCATGAACTCAGTTCAGGCTACGTTTGTGCTTCTGTCCCCAGCAAGCCTTCACGTGTGGGTTGAATGTCTTTTCTTTGTCTCCTGACTTAATATGTATATGCAGTCAAACTTCCATAATGTCCAGTGACTTCAGCTGATCATGAGATGGACTTCTGGAGGCTGTCCAGTTTATCCCCTGTAGGGAAAGGCTTAACTGTGCTGCTCATAAGAGCATAAACCAATCCTGGATTAATTACCAGTGTAAACTTATTAAGGGACCAGTATTGAAATATTGTATTTAAGGTGAGGTAGCAGGATTGCCTCAGAAGTCACAGCTTCCTGGTTTTGCTATCTTTACTCTATCATAAGCCAACCAAAAGCCACATTTTGTGTGCATGGCAAACTAGCCCCGCTTGGCAGCTGAGGGCTTTTTTGTAATCCATGCTTCAATTCAGATCAAAATGTGTAGCTGGCCAGCAGCTGAGAGAGTCTGAGGTACCAAGGACTGCACGCAATTCCTAGGCTCCATCTGATTCTCCTTTCTTACTGCAGTACTTGCTGCATGAGGTGTTTTCTGTCTGTAAAGCTGTCAGGATACACTATGCTTGGGTTCCCCCACTGGATCAGCCGTTACATCACAGGGCTTCTGTGCTAGGGTGTGTCTGCAGCAAGAACAGGCATCAAACTCTATTACACTGCCTGATCCACAGTCCTCTGTAATGCAGAGGCTCTTCAGGTCCTGTCATGCAGCCCTGAATCGCAGTCTGAGCAGTCCTGGATCAAAATGGAGCAGGCCGGGCTGAGCTTGGTCTCTGCATTAAAGATCAAAGTGGCAGGAATTCGTAGCAGAGTGACTCTGAACATGTGTGGATGCAGAGCAGAGTGTGAACCCTTCTGCCTTAGTGAAGGCTAATGCTGTCCAGTATTGCAAGTGATGTCCTCTCCCCTGCTGTTCCTTCATAGTGACCATGATGATGAAGTTGCAAGTTTGGCTTCTACATCAGGTGGATTTGGTGCCAAAGCATCTACGCAGAGGCTGCCTGTGAAGGACTGGAAAGCCAAGGCATCCCCTCGGGCTTCCCCAAAGCTAAAACGGAAGGGCAAGAAAGATGACGGGTATGCTGGGCTTGATAGATACAGATGACTGTGGGTGCAGCTGTTTAGGGGCACAACCTGATATAGCCATTAGCAACGAGACTGGGGTCTAAGGCTGTGCTGTGGTCATGTGTTTCCAACCTTGCCCCATTTGCAAGTGACAGTAACTACACAGAAAGTGTTGTTGACTATTCAGACACTGGCTTTTACTTGTGGGTAGGGGAGTAGAACCTGTCCTACCTTTCCAGCTGGAACTTGGTCCAAACTCTAGTCTGGGCTTCCAAAGAATTTGTGGAAGGAAAATCACTGTTGCACACCGCTGGGGACATTGGATACATTTGCCTGTTCCAGTGAAGGCATCATTGGAACTGCAATGCTGTGGATATAGCTTAACGTGCTCTTGATTTCTGGTTGGCTTGTGGATGCTGGCACAGGACCTTGTTTGACAATATCTATCCATTGCTACTGCTTGCTGCTTTTGCGTGTTTCTAAACGTGGCTGTGTGAATGTCTTGTAATTGAAACTTGATGACTAGAAAGATCTGCCCATGGCAAGATCAGTCTGTTTGCATTAACTTGAAAGAAGTAGCATAGCAGATGGCTCTCTCTCGCTCGCTCTCCTTTTTTTTTTTTTTTTTTTTTTTTGTGCTCCAATGGCTCTGTGGGAGCCATTGTTTTGGCGCTCTAGCTACATAGGTCTTAAGGAACATGGATTTGGGCATTAAGTTTTTGTTGTAGTCTTTCTGTGACACCAAGAAGTTCTCAGCCTCAGAAATGCCCTTCTTTTATCCTGCATTGATCCTTTCTAACCAGCTAACTGAATGTAGTACGTGAATTACAAATCCTTTTGATAATGTTTGGTTGTTCATAGGTGTGGATTCGTACAGCTCCCCCAGTGTCACTGAAWCAGTGTTTATTCTGTTTATGCTGGAAGGCATCAGTGGTTTCCTTGCCTTGAGAGCTGGAGTCATTCTAGATGATTTGAAACTCATTAATTTTATATTTAACAGATGAGTACTAGGTTTTTCTTTGTGAAATATCAGGAAACCTTCTAAAGTCTAAATGGCTTTCCTGGTTTTGAATTTGGACAAGGCTGAAAAATTAGCATGCATTCTTCTTTGTAGCAGTCCTTATTAAGGCTTGGTAAAAATTTCTGCCATTTGTTGCAAGCATTCCTGTGAAGGGATCAGTCTGTACAGCCTGTGAATAATGGAAATGATGGAGTCACAGTGCTGTAGGGTTTGGGCTTGCATCATCTCCTGCAGCTCTCATGTTATAATAGGCAAAACAGATGCATCAGCTGAAGTGTAAGATCTAACATAGTCTATAAAGTGTGTGGTCTGTTTTGGCAGAGGATTTGGATAATTATAGCAGGTGATTGACATAATTACATTACTACTTTTTTATTTTTATTTCCAGAGATGTGAACCAGTCACCAAGATCATCTAACAACCAGGTGAGTTACAGAGCTATTTCTGCAGTCCATTCCAAAGACCTCATGCTCCAGCTCTATTTACTGGCTTACCAAAGGCTTGAAGGAAAGACCATCCTGGTTCCTTCAGCTACCAAGGGCACCTACTGTGCTTGGGCAGGCTGAAATTGCAGGTTTTTGAAATTGCAAGTTTTTTTTAGCATTGCTCAGTTCTATGACTTGTGCAGCTGAGAAGGAGCTGCTCAGTGTTGTCCAGAACAATGTCTTCCTTTGTACCTTGGAATGTCAGCTTGCATTTCTGTGTTCTCACAAGCCCTATTTCATCTGAAACTCCACTACTCATTTCTTCTTCCTTCCCAAGACAACTTGCATGCATCAGCAGCAGGACAAGCTGTTTCCAACACAGAAAAGATCAGAATGGAACCAGCCTCCTGGAATTTCTTATCCCCATTGATAGCACCTTTGTGTTGGGCAGAAAATTCTCTCAGCTGAGTTACATTCACTCATTGAACTGTCCTTGGATTCTTATGCCACCTTAAGATTTTTCAGCAGATGAACAGACTCTGTGAACTACAGATTTGTACTTCTCCAATTGTTTGGTTATTCCTAAACATGCAAGAGAGCTGAGAAAGCTCTCTGGGGAAGCTTCTTATTACTCCAGTGATTGCACAGCTCCCTTTTTAAACTATTTGAGGCCCTTGTTTACCTCAGAGTCCTAAATTCTCTTTCTCAGTATGTGTCCGAAAGTAAATAGGATCTGGTTTGTCCTACTCTTTTAGATGCCAGAGCTTTGAAGGGAATCTTGAATCTAAACACTTGAGCGTATTCTGAGCAGCCATTTGTGAATTCTGTGTGGGAATTTCATGTACTTTGCATTATTAGTTTATTTCTTAGGACGATAGTCTTAGGCATTAAGTTGGCCTCATTTTCTGCTCTGTCCTTGGCACATGGCATAACTCACTTCCTAGCAGAAATCTTGACTTGATTGACCTCTGATCTTGTTGGAATTGAGTACCTGTCCTCTCCACCCACAGGTGACACCAGAGTTCCAGGATGAGCTGATGTGCATATTGAGGAGCCAACAGCGGGAGCTCTCTGAGCTGCGTCAGAACCAGATGGAGCTGTTGCAGAGACTCACGGATCACTTGGATGCCATTCAGAGCTCCATCATGGGCCATGTGGAGAGGGTGATTGACTCCCAGCAGGAGCAGGAGCGTATCCTTCCTAGGAAACTTTCTGTGGGTGTGCATCGCACAAGTCAGGTATTTTGGACTTGCTTTGCAGAGAAAATGTTCTCTTTCCTTCAGGCCCTTTAACCTAAAACGTTAAAATTACTCAGGTGTTTGCAAATGTTGCCTGAGAATGAAACAGCGGAGGGCTGCCAGACAAGTGAGACATGAGAAGAGCTAACAAAGTTCGAAGATTTTTAGTAGTGTGGGCCATAGGCACATTAGAAGAAGGCCTGGCTGCAGTGCAACTATTTCAATCACTGACTGATCTCTACCCCTTTTCAAGGGCAAGCAAGTCAGAAACAGAATGAGAAGAGTTGCTCTTTTGTCCATGCCACTAAAGTCTTCCAGTTACCCATTAAGATCTCAAGCGTTGTAATGCTGGAGTAGACTAAAGGTGTACCTACTACATTATCTTACCTTAGGTAGTGGCCAGTTGCAGAAGAATGTGTTCATGGTCCTGTCCTCCTTTCGTTTGAAGCAGAAATTGCATCTGACTACTGTATATATACTTTTGGTGGCTTTGAGGTCCATAGGTCCCTTATGTGTTGTCTGAAAAGTGGTTTCTTTTGTTGTTTTTGAGCCTACTATCTGATCATTTCTTCATGCCTAGTTACTGTGTCGCAAGTAATCAGTTCTTGTATGTCTGTTGCTACTATAGGTTTTGTCACTTCCGACTCTGCTGTTGAGGGGAGACTAGCCAATTTCATGTCTTGTCTGAAGGCACTCTTAACTGACAATCCATATTACTCTGCTTTGTACCTTTTCTAATTTTTATAAAAGATAGAGGAACTATTACCACATGTAAGATGTTGGTGTACCGTAGATTTCTACAATGACTTCTTTTTCTTGATGATCAGCTTGATTTTCCATTTAGACTATGAGGCTGATATTTTCATAGATAACTCATTTACTTTTCCCCTGAAGTTCAGTGTAGAGTTATAATGCAGTATTAGAATCCCTTTTTTCTATTTTCACAATGTCATATGTACATTGATTTATGCCAGCAGTTGAATTTTGTTTTCAGAAAATACTAAGGTATTCATCTTTGTTCTTTGCAGTCAGCTTTAGTCTTGATGATAGTGAATAGTTTGATAAGTTTTGCCATCTCTGTTTCTAGCTGATTTGTGCTGAAAAACACAGGCTCATGGTGTAGCTCACTTATAAGCTCCTCTTGTTTTGGAAAGTGACTGTGTATTCCTGTTGTTTGTTCCTCCTATCCCTTTCTTAATTCACTGAAAGATCTTTTACCTCTTAATTCTGTGATAGCCAATTTTATTTTTAGCCTTTGGTAGGAGATCTAGGGAAAAGGGTGTTTGTGGTTGGTTGGTTTTGTGGTTGGTTGGTTTTGTGGTTGGTTGGTTTTGTGGTTGGTTGGTTTTGTGGTTGGTTGGTTTTGTGGTTGCACATGCATCTTTATCTGTGTGTTGATCCCATCAGAGAATACAGTTGCTCCATGAAGTATGGCTAATGTTTATGAAGGCTGTGTTCACTCCCCTGCAGTAGGTTCACTTGTGTCCACCAATTCCATCCCATAGAAAAGTTTTTACCTATTTGCTTTTTATGGTTATTAGGTTTCTTGGTTTCTGTAGGGAGCACTGCTGCTAAGCTTCTCTCTGCTGTTTGGCTTTTCTACTACAGCCTTATTTTCCTCCAGAGCTCTTTTCTCATCCTGGTTGTTTGACAGAATCCTGTTATTGACAGAGACACATCAGTCACATTCTGGACCCCTCTCTCATCTGCACTGCAGATTCACTCTCATAGAGCCTCTGGAGGTGAGGGTAGTATGCATCTCTGTAAGACAAAAGTGTTGCTGGCAGAGGAAATCTGTTGTTTGTGCTCCTTAATGTGTGTACTTATTAGAGAGGAGACTAGATAGAGTGCTGACGGAAGGACAGCAGCGCAATGGACAGCTCCAAGAGCATCTTTCTCAGCAGCTCTCTCAGTCCCTCTCCACTGCAGTGTGTAATCGTCTGGAGAGAACCATTCGTGAAGAGATGAAGAAGACAGTACCCCAATGTAAGTGTTACTTTCTGGATTTTTGAAGGTGGATGTCCACAATTAGCCCAGTAGGGATTGAAAACATGCTGTACAGAAATGCTGGCACTATATGAAATAGGAGTTAAGTTATAGGAAGACTAGTCTGTGCACCTTGAGCTGTTGTGGGCCACACAGCAGTCTGAGATGAGTGCAGGGGTGGAAGGAATATGAGGCTCCCAGAAGTATAGCTTTTGGGAACACCTTTTGGTGTTGGTATGACCTTTTGTTAAAAGCACAAAGGTTTTGGAGTCCGTCCTTCCTTTCTGTGACGGAAGGAGGCCAGTGAGTTTAGAAGTGTTGAGACTAGATTGAAGCAAGCCTAAAGTTGTATTTGCCCTTCCTTRAAACACAGACTTCTTCCATGTAAGGGAGGATTCCTAGAAATACTGCTGGGAAAGGCCTCTGGAATCTTTAGTGGCCACCCTTCTGCTTGCAAGAGGGACTACCCACAATTCTAGATCAGGTCAGCTGTGACTTTGGACAAACCTTGAAAATCTTCAAGGGTGGAGATTCTGTAGCCTCTCTGGTGACTTCCAGGGCTGCACCACCTTCTTGGCAAAGAAAGTTTCTCCTAATAGCAGGGCAACTGCTCTACCTGATGCTACTTGAGTGAGTTGGGGGGGGGGGGTCAGACCAGATGATCTCCACAGGTCCTTTCCATCTCCAACTGTTCTGTGATTCTGTAATGTCCAATCTTAGCTTCCCAAACCAGAGTTTGAGACTGTTGCCCTTTGCTGTATCATCTGACACCTCTAGGAAGAGTTTGATTCTGTTTCCCTTCTCTGGTTTTGAAGTTTGCCTCTGGGCTTAGAGCTTCAACTTTGACTATTTGTGTTGTGTCTAGGCATTTCTAAGAGCATGGAACCTATTGCTGGCCAGCTAAGTAACACTATTGCCACGAAGCTCAATGCTGTTGAGGGCACACTGAAAGAGAATATCACCAAGCTAGTGAAATCAAAGGTAAGGAGAGCCAGACTGCAACTTTCTCTGGGGACACTGAGCTGCCACCCCCCTGGCTAATGACTCCTCATTACCTCTTCGCCTCACCTGTTTCTCTGGATGGATCTGAGGTCTGTGTAGTGGCTGGTGATCAAACAAAGCTCTTCTCTGGCCTCATCAGGAGAGTAGGAGAGTTGTGTCTCCTGCCTCCTTTACCTCATTAGACCTTTCTTTAACTTACTAATTGTTCATTTTGTACTGGAATCAAGATTCTCATTACTGCTAGTAGTACTGGAGTAGTTTTTCATTACTGGTTTTCAGGACTGTCTCAGTCAGCCAAGTGGTAAAAGTTTGACTTGCTCTTCTGCTCTCCACTCTGTTCTCCATTTCTCCATTACTTAGAGAGCAAAACCTAGCTTACCTTGACAGAGGGAATGGTGAGCTGTGGGAGGGAAGTTGGGGAAGAGGAAAAGAGCCCAGCATGACTCTGCTGGCTTCCCTGAGCTATAGGGAAGCCATGATGTTCTTGGACAGTCTGTCAGCAGGCAGGTTATCTGCCTGCCATAGTTGTGGTGCAGCTTGGTCAATGGAAAGAGTTCAGCTGCTCAGGAAACATGTGCATCTGACACTGGACTGATCTTTTCTGGTGTGTGTGTGTGTGTTGCAAGGATGTACAATGTTTGTTCACATCTTTGTCCTGCATCAGGATACAGGATGTTGTTAATTCTCTGGAGCCTCTTCTGTGTGTGCTTGTAAGAACCTTACAGATGCTGTTGTGAGAGCAACGGCTGATATCCTGCAAGGACCGATCCAGTCAGCATACAGGGAAGCATTCCAAAGTGTCGTATTGCCCGCCTTTGAGAAGAGCTGCCAGTCCATGTTCCAGCAAATCAATGAAACCTTCAAGCAGGGCACACAGGAATGTGAGTAGGTTTTCTTTTCTGTGTTTTCTCTCCACAGTGTATTTGTGTTACTGGCTTACAAGATGGCCTTTGCTTGATGCCTTTGCCTTGTTTCATTAGTAGCTGTTTAATCTCTTAGCCCTTCTTCATGGTCTGAAAACATACTGCTTTTCATGCTTCAGAAACAGGAGGAAAAGAGAGGAGATCTTTGTAGAGGTTGATATAAGAACAGGGATACACCTCAGGTCTTTGTAGTCTGTGCAGCAAAATACTTTTCCTGTTTCTGTGGACCTATGCTTTCATCTCTGAACAGTGAAGCCCAGCTGTAGGACTGTCTCAATCTGACATCAGAAGAATGAAGCATGGAGAGGGTAGCATTCCTACAGATGGTCCATCCTCTCAGAGGTGCAATAGAACTGGAGAAGGTTCCTTGCTGGCACAGGGACTTCTTTTGTCCCTTGATATGCAGAGTGTGTCCAGCTACTGTTTATTTTATACTCCCCCACCCCTCCTCACAGGTCTCCCAAGGTTGCTATAAGTACCTAGAACTTTTTTTCTTCTGCCTTTTGATCAAGCCATTTCATAAAATATTTTAAAATACAACTTTGTGATCTCTGCAGACATCTCCTCTTGTCAGAAATGTACCTCCTCTTTTCCCTTAATAATTTTATTGATTTTCAACTCATCACTAATGCAGATCATAACCCATACTGTGTATGACATACCCTCACCCCCATCTTTATCTTGCCCTGAACAGTCTTTATAAAGAACTTGTCAAAAAAGAACCCTTGGCATTATTGCTGTGTCATGTAACACTGATGGGAGAATGGGAGCAGGGTTTCTACGTTAATATGTAACACAGCCCAAAGCAAGGCTTGTGGATTCTGCTGCCTGCTGTCCTGCTCTGGAATACTGGCTAAGTTATTGATCCTGCTGGGGAATGTGTAGAGCCTGGCAACTGGATCTGTGCCCTGACCATCTCCACAGCATTGATGGCATGAACATCTTTCTGGGAAGCTTTTTGGTTGTTGCAGATATCCAGCAGCTTGAGACTCACATGAAGAACAAGAAAGCACGAGAACAGGAGGCCCGGGACCCGCTGCTGAATCAGCTTCGACAGCTTATCGGCACTTTCCAGAGCACCACTGAACAACTAGCTTCCACCATTGCGGCCAGTGTCCATGCTGAGGTCCAGCATCAGCTGCATATTATTGTGGGCAAGTAAGTTGGCAGCTAGGCTTGTTGAAAGAGATGTCAGTGAGAGATGTACATGTGCAAGACAAAACTTCTCCCTGCTCACTTGTGGCAGTAAATCCTTTACCACAAATGCTATAGGGCTTCTTGTTAGCCTTGTTTGAACAGTATGACAAAAAAACGCGTGGGCTGGTGTAACTGCTGCCCTATGAAGCACAAAACAAAGGTCACAAAATACTTCTAATGACCAGCTGAATCTCTGCTGCCTGTAGGAGCATGGGCCCTGCTTTTCAACCGACTGTCCCATGTGCATTTTGGAAGGGTGAGGGGGCCTAATGCAGACCAAAAGCACACTTGAATATGCCTAGCCTCCCTATTCCAAAATGATCTTTGGGTCTCCTCTAGGTTTTTCCTCTTTATTGTGTGTCTTTATGCATATACAAATAGTTTCTGCAGGCTGTTCTGTCCTCCCACTTGTTCTGCAGTAATTTTTGTGTGGCCATCCTGGTTCCAGGAGAGAATCCCATCAGTACCTTTCAGCACATTGACGCCATGAAGCTGGTGACTGGCTGACTGGCATTAAGACTGGCTGCAGGGCAGAATGCTACTGTCTATTTTAAGCTGTTAGAACATATGTCAGTAATGTCAGTGTGTGTTAGGAGTCTTCAACACAGACTAGACTTGCCAGGAAAGATACCAGACTAAATGCCAGTCTCATTGCATGGGTTTTACACAGGGAAATTTTGCTATTCTAACTCTGCTGCAGTAGGGCAGGTTTGATCTTTTGCCCTCTTGGTAAGAGGGGAGGATCCTATCCTGGGGGAACATATAGCAACAGAGCCTGCACTCTGAATTAGCCATCTATGCAGAGGTTACAGGCTCAGGGAAGGAGATTGTTCTTATTTTAAAGGTGCAGACTGGGAAGCTGCATATAGGTGATGTAGAAATGTATGTCTATTCAAGGATGAATGGAGAGCCTAGTAGCCTTGCTTGGAAGTCAGATTCAGTGAAGATTTAGGGGAAAAAAATGTAAGGGAAGAATTAGCTCCATAGAACATCCTTTTCTCATAAAGAACCCCAGCACCATCGGCATATGCCCCTGGGGCTGTGTCACTGGCCATACAGCTTCGCTGTGCAGCTTGTTCTAGGTACCTGTGGCTCAGCAGTTTTTGAACCCTTTGGAAGCCACATAAAAATAAAGAAATAAACCTATGTTTTTTCTGTTCTTTCTCACTAATAAAAGCTTTGAGCAATGTAGTCCCTCAGCTCTTCATTTTCAAAAATGCTTTGGGTGGGTTTTTTATTTTTTTGAGGGCTTTTTTTTCTTTCTTTTTTTTTTTCTTTAGCATGCAGGAGTCTATTTTGGCTCAAGTGCAGAGAGTCATTAAAGGAGAAGTGAGCCTGGCTATGAAGGAGCAGCAAGCAGCTGTCACCTCAAGCATTGTCCAGGCAATGCGGTCAGCGGCAGGGACTCCGATCCCCTCTACTCATCTGGACTTCCAGTCTCAACAAACTCACATCCTTCAGCTACTGCAGCAGGGACACCTCAATCAAGCTTTCCAGCAGGTACATAAGCTTCTTTGCAAAAAGCTTCTCTGCTTTGCTGGGGGTTGCACTGGGGAGAAGAGCTTCCTGAAGTGTGGATGTAGTCCTGCTACAATTCATACAACTCTACTGCTAAGAGGGAGTGATGCTGTGCCAGTGAACTGACAGGGGAGTGCAAACATGGCCCTGGTCCTTGCTGACTATATCCTGCTCCTGTGTCTGGTTATGGTCTGTTACCTCCCTTCAGTTTAGAACAAATGGAGGTGTCCTTTGATTGACAGCCTAAACACTGTCCTGCTTGCATATACAGCATGGGTTGCAGAGCCTTCTGCTCCCAGAGCAGGCTGGTGAGCCATTGAGCTGTCCTCAAACAGACAGCTCTCTTACACTCTGTACTGTGTCCCTCATCTGTCGTTTCCTCTGCATTTCTGGCCGTATCTTTGTTGCAGGCTCTAACAGCAGCTGATCTCAATCTGGTCCTGTATGTATGTGAGACTGTGGATCCTCAGCAAGTATTTGGCCAACATCCATGCCCACTGTCCCAGCCTGTGCTCCTGTCTCTCATTCAGCAGCTTTCCTCGGATTTGGGTACTCGTACGGAACTGAAACTGAAGTGAGTATGATCACAGAGCCAGAGTTGAACCTATGCAGGCGCATTCCTGGCTCTGGCTTTAAATTCACTACATGTAAGTGGAAGGTGGTGCTTCGATGAAGGTTAGAACTTTTATGGCCTGTTACTGGCATTTGAACAAACTGTTGAGTCTTGAAAGAAGATCTAGGCATTGCCACAGGGAGCTCTGCTGCCCAAAGGTAGAAGTGAATAGGTTCCTAGCTGTAGACACTGTTAACTCCTAGTCTTGTAGTCTCTAAATATCATTTGCAGTTTGTGCAGCAATATCATGTAACCAAGGAGCAATTCCCATGTGGAGGTAGAAGGAGAGATAGTGGATAATGTAATACCCAGAGTAACTTTGCTCTGCTCTTAATTCTTAATCCATTACTGAACTTTGTGCTAGTGGTTTCTCATCATGACTGCCAGAGAGATTCAGTGCGAGGAGCAGCAGGAGCTTCTGGAAGAAGCGTCTGTTGGATGCTCCTGTGACAAAATAGTGACTGTGCAGGTACTAGCCATGGACAATTTTAGGTTTTGAGTCAAAGTCCTATTATCTGTCTTGAAAAACTAATTTGTTAAGTTGCCTGAAGGTTTTGACCATGGATTTCATGGAAAATGTCTTAAATCCAGTTCTAATAAACTCAGTTTAGCATGGGGGGAAGGCAGCTCAAGCTAGAAAAAGCTGGAAAAAGGCTTTGAGTTACAGAAGAGCTGATAATCAGATTTAAAGCCACTGTTGTTGAGTTCAAGCTGGCCAGTTAGTGAGTATCTCTTGCAGTGACAAAATGGGCTTACTTTCTGGCTGTGATTTGAAAATGTATGTCTTATCTGAACTTAGTTTGTTGGTAAAATTCTTCCTCTTCCCATTCCCTTCCTGCATAGACACAGCTATATTGGAAGCAGACCTTAAATATATCCCTACATGAAGTAAACCTCACTGCTGAAAGGGTTTTTACTGTCAAATAATTAGTTTTGCTTATGCTAGAAAGCTACCAAAGAAAGTATTTACAAAACTCTTACCAAGAATAGCCTGTAGCCAAGTACCACCTTCCTCTATCCAGGGAGTTCTAGCATGCTGTTTGCCTGCTTGGTTCAGGCAGCCAGGCTGTGTTGCATGTCTGCAGACTGGAAGCTATGCCTGCATGTTGAAGAAGGCATAGCTGGACTCTGCTAGAAGTCAATAACATTTATTTTCTAACGAATGAACTTACTGCACTGAGATGGGGGACAGAATTTTATTTTCAGCACTAAAATGAACTGAATTGGACTGGGATCACATGTTGAGGCTCTAAACCTGGTCTCTCTCCTTCAGTTACTTGGAGGAAGCAGTGATGCACCTGGACCACAGTGACCCCATTACCCGAGACCACATGGGATCTGTCATGAACCAGGTGCGGCAGAAGCTCTTCCAGTTTCTGCAGGTGGAGCCGCACAACACGCTGAGCAAACCTGCCCGTCGCCTCATGATAATGCTTCAGGGCCTGGTCACCCCTGGCATGAGCTAAGAGAACCTCGCTATCTTGTGGGCTGCTCCATGGAAGCCCACCCAGCAGATCCAGTAGTAACTAACCATGTATGGCTTGTGTTAAGAGCTCTTGCCAGGAAATCTATCAACATGTGTGTGATGTCTCTAAGGCAAATGCCATCTGTGTATAGTCCCAAATAATCACTGAACACTCACTTGGCTTATTTTCCTGAACAGCCTTGTTTTGAGAGTTAAGTCTCCTCTTCACCTGCCCATCCATCCCTGAGGCCTAGCTGGCAGTCCAAGTTGCTTTCAGCAGAAGCCAGTGGATTTCTTAGCCCTTTAGTTTGGAGTCTGTGACCATGAGCAGAGGAGAAGGAAGGTATGCACTGAGCCTGAGCAAGGGGGCTGTAGGGATGTGCACTCGTCATTGATAAAAACTTGTACCATAGTCAAGGAGTTGAAAACCCTCTTCAGAGGGAGATGCTCCCTGGCAGGATGAGTAGGTGGAAGGATATCAGCTAAGGAGGAAGAGAGGTTTTATCTAACTCCAGATCTGCACAGCCACAGCTGCTCCCACACAGTCCAGGCAGATATGGGCAATGGAGCTGTGCATGCATGTCTTTCTGGTTCTAGAGTGAGCTGAGGAAGTGCTCTGAGTTGGAATGGTCAGGAAGCAGCAAGCTACAAGAGCCCCTCAGGGCCTTTGGTTCTGTTTGTATTGGAGCATGTCTATGGATCAGATGTTTCCTTTAGTTTTGATTTTTACACCAGGGTTTTTCTTCTTATCTAAATTTTGRTTTTTTTTTGAAATAACATTAAGAAGAATTCAATAAACAACAAACAACTTTTTGAGAAAAACAAATTACTGGAGTTGCTTCTGTTCCCCTGGGGGAAGGAGGTGCCAAGGCTTTTGGAACAGGTCCACTGCTGGAGTGTGTGAAGTGACTTGAAGAGCTGTCTGGTCTGGAGCTGGAGGCAAGAGGGCAAGATGCCCTCTGTCCCAGGTCTGCTCTGAGGGAGCTCCGAAGTTGATGCTTGAGCTCTTTTGGACACTTCAATAAAAGTGTTTTTCATTTCTAGGACAGCTGGGATGCGCCATTAGAGGTGGTGCTTTGCTGTCAGCAGAAACTCATTAATTTCTGCTTTCACAGCACGAGGCATGGCCTGCTGCCCCAAGCAGTGACTGGCAGGGCCTGTGATGCCCTTTGAAACCAGGCAGACGCAGGACACTCCTCTGCCTGAACTGGTGTTAGAAGAGAGGTGAGGGATTATTAGCAGGTGGAGAACAGGGGAGAGGGCAGAAAGCAGTTTCTCCTTCCCAGGGTGTGAGCAGGTTCCCCTCCTTCTGGTGGAGCGTCTCTCAGCTCTCTGTGCCTCTCCTGGCAGCGAGCTGGGCACCCCAGGCAGCCAAGCGCCCTGCCCGGTTGCCCTTCCCCCCCCCCCCATCCCCCGGCCGTCCCCGCTGCGCGCGCCTCGCGCTGCTGCGTGGGAGGCTGCGGCCGCACCCGCGCAGGAGGCGGGCGGGCCGCTGCCGACGGGGGCGGGATCCCCGAGCGGGGCGGG
>NW_028186539.1:249958-289010 GCF_003343005.1 Rhea americana
GGCTGCAGCTGCTGGCGGCTGCTGGGTGTCGTGTGCCCGCTGCTTCTGCACCTCGGTGAGTGCCGCCGCGCCGGGAATAGCGGGCCCACTCCGTGCGGGGCAGCTTCGGGGCTGTTCGCTGGCTGCGGTCCCGGGCAGCTCCTCCTCCAAAGAGCCCTAACTGCCTCCTTGCTGGAGGACCTGGGGCCGAGCTGCCGGGGCGGTGGCGGCTCTGGACCCCAACGCGTCGCGGCGCTGGGATAGACTGGTGGAGGAAGCCTCCCTCCAGCCGGGCCCGGGCCCCCGGGGCTGCATTCGGCTTTGCTGCCTACAGGCTGCCCGTTGCCCCCCAGGTGCTGCTGGGCCTGCTCCCGCCCCAGCACTGGGGGGCAGCGTGCCTTAGTGGCTTTTCCGGTGCAATGTGGTGCTCCTGGCTGCGTGGGGCTGAAACGATCACCCTGTCTCGTGCTGTCTCACAATGCTGGAGAGTGAGAAAAGTATCTTTGGACCGTTGCCCTAGTGCCTATCTGCTCGAACCAGGACAGTCCCTGAGCTGAGGGTGGCTTTGCATTTTCTGACTCTCCTGCCTAGACTGGTGGCCCCAACCAGCCCTTCTCGCCAGCACCCTGTACTCCTGGCCGCTCTCCCTACCCCTGCCACTTTCTTTCACCAGAGGTCTGGAGGACACCCCAGCAACTCCTGCAGGCTGGAGCCGCTAAAGCAGGCAAATCCCACACCTTGCCTGTGCCAGCCTGCTGTCTCCATGTTCTCCCATTCCTTCTAGAGCTGAGGATGGAAATTGTCTGGCTCTGGGCACAGCATTACTCAGCTGATGCTCTTGCCCCGAAGAGGAGCACATGGAGCCTGAAGTCCAGTGCTGCACAGAGCATGGCGAACACTGTGTCTGGGGCTAGCGAGCGAAATAGGCCTTTTCCCCAGAGGCAGGACAGGTGCATCGGTGCTCCCTCCAAGGCCAGGGATGCTCTGTAGCACCCTGGGCTCCATCTGTATTTCYCTTGGGGCTCCTTCTGGGTACCACTGCTGTTGTGTGACCCTACCAAAGCTGGGAGCAGATTTGTGCCTTGTGGTTTTGCTGTGGTGTAGCAGAGYTGATACGCGCTCCCGGTTCCTCCTTCCCGCTGAACCTGCCCTCTTGCTCAGTCCAACCTCACGGCAAAGGAGCAGGGTGGAGGGGAATGCTCAAGCTGAGGTGTTAGAGAGACCAGGAGTCCCAAACCCAGCACACCCAACATGTCAGGGACCACGAGGTATCCCTCTGGCTGGCAGATAGAAGGTGTCTCTGTACCTGCCAGCCTGGCCCTGCTCTTCAGCAGCTTTTCCAGAGCTAGTGTCCTCAGGGTTGGTCTGATGTGCTTAATGCCCAGCTGCCCTGGAAGAAGAGCAGTAGATCCTGTTTATTGTGTTGACACCTGTGATATCTGTGACCTATGTGGCTGGTATCTCCCCAGCACTAGAGGTTTTTCTTGGTGATACTGTTGGGGTTTCCTGTTTTTGTGAGCATTTGTTGTTCTGCACAATGGGCTGATGTTTCAGACTAAACCCTGTACTGATCTCAGCTGCAGTTGCTTTATTCAGGGCCTTGCTCCAGGGGAACAGGCATGGGATGCCATCAACACATCTCAAGGCTCCCTGGAGATGTCCTGGCTTCCTTTGTAGCTGCCAGACTGCTTTTGGTTGCCCTTGGGGATTCCTTTCTGCCTGACAGCCCTCTGGTTTCCCACTTCAGACAACAGGGCTTCCAGTGGGACTGTCCTCATGCCTTTTTAGTCATCTTCAAATTACAGAGCTCCTAAGTACACCACGTATGGCATTTCTGACAGTCTCATGACTCCCA
The DNA here is from genome assembly GCF_003343005.1 of Rhea americana. Taxonomy (NCBI): domain Eukaryota; kingdom Metazoa; phylum Chordata; class Aves; order Rheiformes; family Rheidae; genus Rhea; species Rhea americana. The sequence goes on from NW_028186539.1 coordinate 251,793, forward strand.
TGACATGGACCCAGGTATCTGTGTCAATTTGGTGACAGCTAATCCTCTTTCACCGACCAGTGCACTYGTGGCTTCCCTGGGAGCCGCTGTGGGCAATGTAGTGTCAGCAGATTTTTGCATTTCTGCCTGTCCCAGTGTGGTGCCCACTGTCCCCCCTATATCACCTTCCAGGTTCTGGTGAGCCTGAGTGGACCAGTCCCTGCTGGGGAGCTGGAGGGGCTGGAGATGGAGCAGCTCTTCAAGACCTGCAAGCTCGGCTCAGCATCTGTCCTGATGTGATGTCCTTGTCCTGCCACCACCCTGGCAGCAGGACTTCGTGGGTCTGAGGGCGAACCTGCTGTGGGAGTGTTTTGCATGTGGGGGTACAAACCAGAATGGGGTTCCCCCAAAACTCAGTGTTGGGTCAATTCAGGTTCACATGTTCCATGTTTTTTCCTTACTGGATCTGGCCTGTCATCATTATGCTATGCCTAAGCCCAAGTGGCTTGGGTCTGCACTGGCCCCACAAACCTCCATGCTCCTCTGAGCTCCTGTTCTGTGAGGCTACTCCCCTGGGCTCCAGAAATGGAGAAAGGAAGCAGAGGCATCATATGACCCCCAGCTCCATGCTGTCCATGATAGCACATCCACCATCCTGCCACACAGGACACCCAGGGCAGAGCTGAGCCAAGTACTCAGCACTTTGAGCAGCTCAGCCACACAACAGTGCTTTTTTGGTTTCTCCTGGCTGTGGAAGTGCTAGCAGTAGTCCCAGATATGCCCCATCACCTGCCATCCTGCACCAGGGTTTGGCCATTCCCTTCAGTTCATCCCTTGCAGAGCGCAGTAGGGAACTGGGCTTCCCAGAGTGAATCAGCTGGAGTTGCACTTGTACTCTTTTTTCCTTTTTTCTTTTTTCCTTTTGTGAAGGTTTCCATTAGAGCAGGGACTCCAGCTTGCTTATCTAGTCAAGTCTTAGCTTTTTGTGTGTGTGTGTGTTGTAGTCACAAATTAATCTTTGCTGTTTGGGGATAAAAAGGCTGGACAGATGGCTCCGGAGGGATCCTGGGAGGCCCGAAGCAAAGTGGGCCATCATGCTGCCATTCGGGTACAGCTAATGGGAGTATCACTTGCAGGATCATCAGATTGTGCCACATTCTGCTCCCAGGCCAGGACTGAAGACTCAGTCAGAGGAATGTTTAATTCTGAGGGCTCCAAAGAAGCGTGCTCTTGCTCCCATGCAAGGACATGAATACCACTGCTTGGGGCCTCCCAACAGCTGCTTTTTTCCTCCTAAAAAAATGTCATATTTTTTCACTGCTTACTTCCTTCTGCCCAGAGCAGGCTGAGGAGGATAAATTAATTTGCCAGCGTTAATCACAGGGTATTAATTGGCTTGTTGTGGAGTTGGTGGTTGGGCTTGAGAGGGGTTCACAGTCCTTTCACATTAGCTGTGCTAGCTCTGTTTTGAAGCTGTTTGCTGGCTCCATTTCCATTACCTTCAGGACCCCTTGTCCAGGATGGTTCAGCCCAGCCAGAGCAAGGGTGGGCCCTGTTGCCCGGCAGGTCAACTGCCTCCTGTCTCCTGTGGTTGCCTTGCTTCCTCATTTTCCTCTTTTTGATGGCACTTAGGTGGGTTTTTGCAGGTTTCACAGCCAGTGAGGGCCATTTTTTCCACCTTCCCATCCTGGATATTCCTGACTGTATGGCCTGGGTCAGGCTGTGTGTGCGAATGGCTTGGGTTCCCCCTCCCTGCCCTGTCTCTCATGCTGCCTGGCAGTGTGCACTTGGGAGAGAATGTCAAGGAATCTGGCAAGATGTGAAAGGGGGGTTGTGGACCCCCACCCAGCTCACAATATTTCAAAGCCCAGTGTCACCCTCCCCACATGGCCCTGGAGGTGGGCAATGGCAGCAGCCCTGCATGGCATGGGGTGGAATAGGAGCTTTGCAGAGGAACAGCCCTGAGGATAAGAGGGGGCCTTCCACACCATATGGAGTCCCAGGGCTGCAGGCACTGCAGCTGGACACTGAGCATCCACACAGCAGGACGAATCCATGCTGCAGAGAAGCCCTAGAGACCTGGCTGGGGTATGATTCTCCCTGTTGCTGGGTAAAGCTGGAAGGTGGCTCTGTGCCAGCTGGGGGGTTCCAGAGGGCAGGCTCAGTGCTGGCTTTTCTGTCCCCTCTGCAGTCATGACCCAGGAGCCTGTGAGCATGGCAGGGACATGCGACACCATCTACAAGGGCTTCGCTGGCTGCCTTATCAGCCTGGGGGACAGCATGGTGCAGAGCGTCCAGCAACAGCAGCAACAGAAGAGTGGCCAGGAGGTACAGGAGCTGGATACCATCTGCAAGTGAGTGGGCCACAGGCCCTGATGCGGCCCCAGTTACCACATGCTTGCAGGAGCCACTCGGATGCTTGCATGGCGGTGGGAGGCTTGCCTCACTGAGGGGCTGGCCTGGGTCAGGGATGGTGGTTCCTTGTGGCTGACAGGCTCCCCACACCTTCTTGTCTCTCCCCAGGTCCTGGGATGACTTTCATGCCTGTGCCAGCGGGGTCTTGTCAAGCTGCCCTGAGGAGGCAGCCGCCATCTGGGAGTCGCTGCGTGAGGAGTCCCGCAAGATCCAGTTCCAGGGAAACCTGCATGAGCTATGCAGTGCCCAGGCCCGCCTGGCCAGTGCCCAGGGCTCACCAGCTGCTGAGACCAACCAGGAGACACTGCGGGGCTCAGCCACCTCGACATGCCTCAGCCTCCTGCCCTTGCTAGCCCTGGTGGTGCCCTTGGTCTAGCCCTGCAGCAGTGCCCGGACCCCTTTCTGCCCTACCTGGTATGGGACAAACCCAGGGTCTGTTTGAAGATGAGGATGTGGGAGCATCACCTCCACCATGGCTGGGAGGCCTGAGCGATAGGGCCTGCAGCAGGGTGGTTGCCTTGCCATCCACCTTGCAGCCCTCACTGTCAGCACTGGGCTGAGATGGCTCGGGGGGACAGTGGCATTTCAGGCAGCCTGTTCTTCAAGTGCCACCACCTCTAGAGTTGTCAAACAGCCCTGCTGTACCACACTTGGAGCTGGAGACTCCAGGTGCTGGAGTCCTGTCCTGAGGGACAAGGGCTGCGCCCACCCTGCAGAGCCAGGCCTGTGCCCAGAGCTGTTTTGGGCTCCCTCTTCCTTGCAGCCCTAGTGCTGCCAGGGATGGCTTCTATGCAACTGAGGGACCCGGGAGGGGGGAGGCTGTGGGATGGCCCTTGCCCCTGGTGGGGCTCCTTACTAGAAGCTCGGTTGCTTGTCATCCCTACACAAGGTGAACCCTGCCCTCTTGGTCCTGCAACCCCTGCGGCCTCAGTGCCCACAATGTGACCACCACCAGACCCGTCTTATGGGGGCATAGTCCTCTTTCTCTCTTGGATCCCTTCAGATATATTTATATTTATATTAAAAGATGCTTTTACATTTCTCCAGCTTCTCTGCTTTGGGTCCATCTCACAACCTTCCTCAAGCCCCCTGTTTGCTCCCTAGGGTGTTGGACACTGCTGCAGGGAGTGCAGCACTGATGGGAAAAACTTCCTTGAACTCTGTTGGCCAGAGCAGGGGCTCCTTTGCCTGATCCAGAGGGTGGGGGGGACAGGAGAGGCTGTGAAAAGAGCAAGCACATGGAAGGGGAGCCTCTGCAGCCCCTATCTGGGACAGGCTGGCATTGGGGTGCCCCCCCCAGAGGTGTCCCCTGGCAGCCCTGCAGGACACCTGAGGGTACTCAAGCCCAGGGTAGAGGGCATGGATGGGCAGCCAAAAAGCTACTCAGGTCATGCAGACTGGTGGGACTGGCCACAGGGCACACACCCAGGCATTACCAGAGATTTTTCATTCCCTCTCAAGGGGTATTAAGGGCTTTGCTGGGATTTTGATTTGGCTTTCCAATGATGCTGGCCCCTAATGTAATTAATTTGCCTTCTAACTTGCATGAGCCGGAATGCTCCCTAAAGCCAGACACGCTTTAGGCTGAGGATGCCACCGAGGCACTTGTGCCAGCCGCCAAGCCCCAGGAAAGCCAGAGACCATGTTCATGCTTTTGCTGGCACCAGTAGCCAGGACCTCTCTCACCCTGGATGTCAAAATTGGGCTTCCAAGCCTTTGGAGAGCTCCCAGTTGCTGCACCCTGGAATCTGGCCATGTATGCTACTTCAGGGCCCTTCATGCCCAAGGATAAAAGTCCCCAGGGCGAACCTGAAAGGCAGCTGCCTTCAAGGCTAGACATAAATGAAGTAAAGAGAGAGACTATACTTTCTTTATTTTAAGGCACACTTTTAGGAAAATGTGGCACATGCATTTTACTTTTTTTTGCAGCCTTTAGCTTGCATGCTAATGTACAGTTCCAGCATCATCATACAATTTTTTGAAAAATTCCCATTTTCTATCTCTCTTACTCTAGTCCTACTTTGCCACATGTTAATTCCTTGGGCATCAAGGAATTTGAGATTTGCAGGGAAGAAATGTGTCTTTTTTAGACCAACTGGTCTAGCTGGTTTAGCTTGAGCTCAGCCCCAGCTCTGAAGTGAGTCACACCGAAGCTAAATCGAGATGAAATGCTGGAATTTAACTTCTTGTGTCAATCAGTGAGAGTAGCTGTAGAGCACAGGTTCCTTGATGCTGGTCCAATGTGAACTTCAGGATTTTCTGACGTACAAAAAACCATCATGGCAAAACAGTTCCCCTGGGCCCAGGTTAGCAAGATGACCTCTTCTGCTTACAAGGAAACATTCATCTTCCTCACCTCTTTTGCCAACTAAGAGGACACTAAATTTGCAAATGACCAATCCCTGCTGATWGCACTAATCACTTTTTTTGTGCTGGCGCACTTCTGAGGCTCCTTGCAGCTGCAGCAGGTGAATTGATCTGTAATGGTAGTACATGAGATTGCATCCAACTTGAGAAATGCAATAGTGTCCTGACTGCCAAAAATCCTTCAGCTAAGGTGAGTGTCACAGAGCCCCAGTGACAGCCTCTCTGCTGTGCAAGGCTCAAAGGAATAATGAGAAAAGTAGCTACCTACAGTGAGAAGCAACTCACTCAGGTTTCTTTGATTTCCCCTCTTGACTTCAAGGCTATCCCCAAAATACTCCTACAGTGTTTTTTTTTTTTTTCTCAGCAAATCCGCTCCCTGCCTGGAGCTAGTACCAAGGAGATACAAGTGCTAGGGACATATTTTGGGGTCTCTGTGCTCTGAGGCATCCTTGGTCCAAAAGGAAACTTCTCTCCTTTCAATCAAGCCCTTATTTTCTTTTTGCTTGATTCAAGGAGGAACTAACATAGTTGGTTACACCAAAAGCTATGATTTTTAAGCTAAGGATCAATCACAGAAGACAGCGCTGCTTAATCTGCTGCTGCACTCAGGTCAGCTATGTCAATGACTCTAAATACATTGTACTGCACTTCTATTGCTTTGTCTGTGGCTAGCATCCTCTTTTCTGTGTTTTTTTTATATTTCTTAGCACAAAGTTTTGCATGTAAGAGTCCAACAGCTTCCACAAGCAGTCTAGTTTTTATCCTAGGAGCCTGTATCTGGAAGTCTTCTGTATACAAATGAGGAATCCAATTATTACTGTCTTTATTGAGCCAAGGAAAAAAATTATTGCTTATTTCATTGCAGAAACTGCAAAACCTCCTCCCTCTAAGTCTGATCTTTTTTGTGGAAGTGTGTCGTGACTATGAGAGACACAATCTTTACAGGAACCACAGCTCAGGCAGCTACAGTTATGCACTTAAATATATAGTTGTCCCCCTCTGTACATTGGTCTAGTGTTCAGTATGCAAGACCGTGTTGTGGGCCAGTAAATACTCCCTGGAATTTTATGCCTGATATATCTATGGAAGTAAGACTAATTACCTGCTATCAGAAGGCCTCTCCTGGCCCCACATAGGACTGGGATAGGCTTTGGGAGCGCATCACTCACCTTGCACAGAGATCAGCTGGGCCAGCGTCACTCCTGGCAGACATCAGTCTAACATCTGTTGGTTTAAAGGCTTTTCAGTAAAAGCACCATCAGTTCCAGCATATTTAGTTACTATGAATGAGGCATAACATGCTATTTATTTAATTAGCAAGCCCAGAGCTGCGTTTGGGAAGATGACTCACAGCTGCTGGCTGGGAAGGACACAATATAGCACAGGCAGAAGTGGCGATGGGCTGTGGGTGCATACCAGCGGCCACAGATGGACCACCTCTTCGTGGACATGGCAGCACTATGATGGGCAACCTGGCTGCCATGCCCCAGCCTGGGCAGTCTTTGCTGGGGGACTGTTAATGAGCCCTAGGATGGGCCAGGTCCCTGTGGCATTAGTTCAGCGGGGCAAAGCCCCCTCTTGGCTCTCCTTTCCCAGCAGCTGCCTTGTCCCTGTGGTTAAAGCAGCCGCCGGGCAGATAATCTGCCTACTCTTTCATTTCCAATTTCTGACAATCCTGTGTTTAAGAGTGAATTAGTGCTGGATCCCTGCAGGATAGCTAAGAGGATAAGCGCCAGCCAGGCGGCCGCCTGCAGGCTACATGACACCCTGACAGCTCTCCCTCAGTGGCGTGTTTGAGAGGCCTGGAGCAGCCACCCAAAGAGATGGTTGTGTGCCAGTCCCTGCAGTCTGCTTCCTCATTGCCTTCTTYTAGGGTGGCTGGAGGTGACCGGGGGCTCTTCCAGACCATCACCATGATTGTCCCCTCTGACATACATCAAGCTTTGCTTCAGTCAAACCCACTGACCTGGAGCACGCGGCTGTTGGGAATGGACATTCTTCTGATTGTTTGACACTAAATATTTCTTGTGTTTTTGCTAAACCATTCCAGTTCAGGATGAGGCAGGATCTGGCCAACACTAGGACCTCCTGCAGGACCAAACCTCCATTTACTAAATGTGGTAAATGCTTTTGAGAAAAAGAGTGTCCTGAAATTATTCTCCCAGTCTAGCCCAAGAGATGAACAAGGCACCACAGTGCTGCAAGTCAAAGTAGCTCTCTCTCTCACCAAGTTACTAGTTTGTAGGACTGCACTATGAAGCTGATGGGTGGGATTGTCACAGCCTGTGGTGTGGTATTATGGGAACAGTGTGTAGCGTGCCACATACCTGTGCCACTGCAGGAACCAGCCTCCAGAGTCAAAAACTTTTCAACGATCTACCTCTTACTGTCTTTAAAATCACTTTACAGGCTGAAATTAAAGAGTAAATCTGTACAATTTATTTCACACTGTTTAGCCACAAAGGCATCAGCTTGGGCATTGAAAAACCACTTTTTTTTTTTTTAACTGAAGCTGTTTTGAAAATTGTCATTGCAATGGGATGTTAATGAGGGATTTCTCCCCTACAATGCAGGTGGAGGAGTAATTGCCAATGCCTGCCTGGCTGGCTGGTGTTCCCAAGCGCTGCTTTTCCAGCAGAGATCATGCTGCTAGCGGTGGTTTCCTCTTCCCCAGCACCTTGCCTCCATCTGCTCCATCCCTGCATTAGACACAGCCTCCTGGTGCTCCTGTGACATCTGCCTGCCCTTTTCCTTGAAATGTCAAACCTAGCTCTGATGTTTCCTGGTTCTTGGCAGGTAAATATTCCAGGTAGCACCATGGCCATCTGCAGCTCACCCTTGGGATTGGTTCGAGGGGACAGAGTCTCACAGCACTCAGCACCTCAGAGCACCCAGTATGCTGTGAAAACCCATTGCTCTGGTTATGAAACTCCAGTGACCTACTTTACACTCCCTGCTTTTGTTCTTAATTCCTAGATATGGCTGCTCTCCAGATTTTGCCCATCAAGGCAAATTAATTGGAGTAGATCCTAATTTGCTCTCTGCTATTCTTTGGTCAGAAGATTAAATGCTTGGTAGACATTATCTCCCTTTCTGTTTTCTAGGAGACAAACCTGAATTATTAAAAAAAAAAAAGATAAAGAAATGGAGAGTTAGGTTGAGTTGATGCATAAATTCATTTTTTGTAATCACAGAAGGGACTGGAGAGGCTCCTGCATCCTTGGGCAGGTGGAACCAGATAGTGACACTATTTTAGTCAGTTGTGTGACTGAGACACCGCACATGGCACTGAGATGGGAGGGCCTACCTCATAGCCATATCATCTTCTGCTTCTACCACTCAATATTTTAATTCTCCTTTCTGTAACCCAGGGAATTTCCTCCTGGCAAAGATGAGTACCTCTTTCTCTGTGGGGACAGGTATGGGCTTGCCCTGTGGCAAACCAACATCAGTTTGTCTGACAAACGGTTTGAAATTGTGCCTGGAGGTCTTTATGCTGCAAGGGGATGGTGCTCCACATTCTCTTTTGCTTCAGTGTTTCCTTGCCCTCTCCTCCATGTCCCAGCTGATCTCAGGGGCAGTGGAGATGGGATGGCTTCATCCCCTCCCACGGCCAAAAGCTGTTGCTGCTGAGCCCTGGGTGCCTGCAGCATGCTGCCATGGACCCCAGGGCCCAGCCTCCCCATGGCCTGATGGGCAAAGCACCTGTTGTAATGGGCCGAGCTGCCTCCAGTGCAGCATTAGCCAGCGCTCCAGCACACCATCTGGCCCAGGGTCTGCCCCATGCATTGGGGCTGGGCTGAAATGAATGCCTCATCCAGGAGTGCTGTTTTCCTGGGGGATGCATCTCCAGGCCATGCAGCTGGGAAAAGATGTCTGTTACACTAGTGGTGTCTCCCTGATGAGCACCCAGTGGGTACGAACGGAGAGATAAAGTTGTGGGAACTGTGCATACCCTGGAGGATGCAATGTCGCAGGGCTAGTCTCCACCCAAGCTCACACAGGGACTTCTGTTCAGCCAAATGTCGAACTTCCAATAAGGAACATGAAAAGACAACCTCAATCCCTGTGGGTTAGATGTAGCTGGAACAGCTGAGCTGGAGTCACCTCTGCTGCTGGGGAGAGTGCTCAGCCCCCAGCCTGGCACCTGTAATACCCTAATGCGCTCAGCTTTGGGGCTTTTTCTCCACTGAGGCATATGGAAAGTTGGATTTCTTTTTTAAGCAGATTTAATTGAACATCCTTCCTCTCTGACCTTTGCTCAGCCTTGTTGGGATGTCCTTGAAACCAGGCCCATCATGGCTGCTTTTCACGATGGGTCAGACTGGCCACTGATGCTATGGGCTCACTGCCACTTGRGTCTAAAATGTGGCTCAGATGCAATCTAGATTTCCTGCATCACTGCAGGTCCATTTGATGGCACATGAAAGACCCTTATCTCATGCACTGAGGATTTTTTACCTGGCAGAGCACAAAGCAGTGGGCTTCCTGAACTACCTCAGTGCCCTGGTAGGGCTGTAATATTATATGGAGAGTTGCCCAGTTCTTGGGAGTGCACAGGCATGATTGGCCCAGCCAGGTGATGGAGGTGCAGGTGATTTCCACCAGCCTACAGAAAATTATGGCTCACTGTACCCTAGTGAAACTCAGGATTTGGATCACAGCATATGTATCAAAGCACAGGGGGCTCTGGTGGGCTCTAGTCCAAGCTCCTACTCCAAGCAGGGTTAATGTCACAGCTGGAGCAAGTTGCTCAGGGCCTTGTCCTGGTGGGTTTTGCATATCTCTAGGGAGGGAGGATTCACCACCTCTCTGGGTACCTGGCATTGGTGGGGTGGTCCCAGCAGGCTACCTACTGCCTGGCTTCAGAAGATTCCTCAGGGAAAAGGAGAGAGATCTCCTACCAGCTCTGGACGGCTGGGCACAGGGACACGTTCCTCAGAGTCTAGCAACTGTAATCCTCATCACTCTCATTTATGCCCACAGTATTCCCAGCCCCAGGAAGTGACTCTGGAATATGCCTGGTTTGCTGTCCCATGGCAACAGCCTTTCGCAGCGCTGAAGTAATACAGTTCATGTCACTTGAGGTCAACTCATTACAATCCCCCACTTCCCCACCACCCTCTGGCCAATCCAACCTGCTCCCAGCTCTGCTTTGTCTTGTCCCATAGCTTTATAGGGACCCCAGGCCCTTCCAACCATTACAGTGTGGGAAGAGATTCAGAAAAGCAAGCAGCCTAGGGCTGAGAAGACCAGGGGGTTCAGCTGGCTACCTTGGGAAGGGATGAGAGCCCTCCTTCAGCAGCACATGGAGAAGGGCTGCTGGAGAAGGTGTCTGGGGTATAAGCATTTGTATGGGATTTCTGAAGGGGTAGGGAAGGAGGAGCAGGGTGAGGCATCCTCTTTTGGTAAAGCAAAATACTGAAAGTGAGGAGGCAGAAACAGGTGAAGGTCAGCCAAGAAAACATAAGGAACGTGACGAACAACATCCCTTTCAGCAGGAGGCAACAGAAAAACAAGCAGTTAGCCCATGCCCACATATAAGTGCTTCTGTATGAGCATATCAAGAACTGGCTGACTTGAACTTCCCTCAAACCCCTTATTGGTCCCCTTTTGTAGGAGAGAGACAGGTCAGCAGGGTACATGGGTAAGCATAGGCATGGCTGCAATGCAGCTCAGACAAGGCCCAAGGAAGAGTGCTGAGCAGCTCACCTGGCTCTGTCTCACATCTTGTCTGTGGCCCAGCAGCCTGCTCCATGGTTACAGTCATGCCTTGGCAGAGCTGGCTAGGAGCCTAAGCATGCAAACCCTGGTGGGGGCAGAGTCTGCAGAAACTGCTCTGCTCCTAGGACCCTCATAATCCCTGGACCCCAGCACACAAAACACTTATCGTGGTAATAAAATATTTCTTGCTGTAGTTAGGAAAAATGACTCTAGGTTGAATGATGGATTCCTCAGTTTTTTTTTTTCCAGGTGAGTTTTCATTTCAAGATTAAACCCCCAAAGCCATGCCTTTGTCAGAATGGCCTTGCTCTTTTCCCCTCTGGACCAACACAAAAAATTGACCGTAAGTCAGAGGTGGTTCATCTCACAGCAGTTTGGCTTATACATGAAGCAGGTTTTCTGTCTAGTTCTGGACCCTCATCCACAAAGTCCTGAATGATCYGTCACCAGATGGATCCATAACCATTCTTCTTACTCAGGGCTCTACAATGGACACAGTCCCCAAACTCAAAATGGGTGCCAAAACCAGCACCTGTGTAGAAGAGAGAACTATTCCCTGAGACCTGTGACTACTCTACCTACTCTTCAGCTCCTCCAAAGACTTCATACTTCCACCTGATCTTCTGCAGTGAGCTACAAGTCCTCCCTACCTTGCTCCTTGGGTAGTGTTCAGGATGAATACTGCTGGCTTCTTGCACATGCCTGGTGTAATGTTCTTTTGGTTCTGGTGGGCCTCCAAGAACTATCACAGTATAAATAATACAAGAAAGAGCCACTCTGATAGAAGTTCTCAGAAGTCTATGGTTCTGATCCAAGTGTTTGATATGTGTTGGTTCTTTGACTTTTTTTGCACTGGAAATTAGTGGTGGTGATGGAGATCCATAACTGCCTTATTTGATGTTCTCATGAATAAACTGGGAAACAAAGCTGTGAGGAAACTGCTAACAGAAGATGCAAAACCCTAAGGAAATCCATCCTTGGAGAGTGGTTACTGCTGTCAGAGCAGATGTAAATAATGTGAGGCTGTCTGTCCTGGACTCAGTGCTATATACACTTCCACTAACAGTCTGACTGATGAAGAAGTGCATGTTTCTTAATTTGCTGGTGGCACCAAGCTGCAATGGGCTGCAGTCACCTGGAAGGACAGGACAAGGATTCAGAATGACCCTGAGAAACTGTCTAAAATGATGAGATCAACTCTAGCAGGAACATGCTCAAGATACTACATTTAGGCACAGGCTAATCCACCTCACAGAAACAGTGCCAGGGACAAAATCCTGTGAAACCAGCCTCCAGAAGAAAGTTAGGGGAGAGAGAGTTAAAGGACTGAAACTGTGACACTGTAGTGTCATTAGTGTAAAAGACAAACAGATGGCAGCCCTGTACAACACACCGGATCTGTTGTGTGCAGCCTAAGCACCCCTTCTCAGATGTGTCACTTGCTATAGGTACTTACCTTTTCTACCAGAGTCTGTATAACACTGAAAAGATCATGACAATAGCATATGTCAGCAGATATAACTTTATTTATTATGGTATCATTTCTTATGCATTTTAAATAGCCAAAGAGCTCACAAGCCTAACAGTGTCATGTTTACATTTCCCCAGAGTAATGAGTACCAGAAACATCTATGTAATAAGGTGTACCTCTGCAATAAGATGTAGTACCTTGTCCCCTGCTTTCAGGTCATCTAAAACTGCAACAGGGAATACTTGGTTTAAGGATGGGAAAAGGATAAGAGGAAGAAAGTCCATCAGCAGTTACCAAACAAGCTTTGTGTGGGTTTCGTGACGCTTAGTAGTAAGGGAAATGAAAGGAAGAAGGAATGGACTTCATTATTCTGTCAAGCACAATCGCTAGCCCAGAGGGACCGGGATTCACTGCCAAAGAGGTTCAGTTCTTCCAGGTGGCTTTCTTGCAAGGGGAGGTTTTGCCAGAATATGTTCTGATTCCACACAGCTAAGTAAAGCCATGCAGGGGTCCCTAAGAGCCACTCAGTGGGGAGCAGCATTTTCAGTCTGCTTTGGAGGATCATTTGGGTTTGGTTGACTCCAAAAATTGGGTAAGAGTTTTCCCTCCTTGGGCACTGGGTCGCTGTAGTTACCCTCAATGAGCAGCAGTATGAGGAGGTGGAAAGTTATGCCCCTTGGGCTCTTTGCTGTTTCTCACACATAGGATGGGTAGGAACAGGTCCAGGGGCTCATGAGGGCAAGTTTAGCCCTCTTTTGGGGTTGGTGTGCACTGGACCCTGTTAGCTTCAGAGCTCAGCCTCATTCCATGGGCCTGCAGCTCAGGCCCCTGCCACTTGGTGAACAGTGGCACCTCCTCCATGGCCCTGGCGGCCCTCATCGTGGGGTGGAGTGGATGGTCCACTCAGGCAGCAAGGAGCCGCCACATTTGCACTCCAGTCAACACTCAGCGGCAGCCACATGCCYGGACCCTGGGGGAAGCTGGCAGTTCAGCTGGTAGTCACCCTTGGCTGGGGACAGCACCCTGGGGGCCAGTGCCTGGGGCCCAAGGTCAGGGCAGTGCACCCGCGTGGTGCCAGGCACTGTGGATCAGCCCAAGAGCCCCACACCAGGCCTCGCTGACAGGGCTGCTGGTGCCCAGGCTGGGCCTGTGGTGCCAGGGGCTTCTGGGACATGTGGAGTCAGGMGGGTCCTGGTGTACACGGGGCCAAGGGGGTTCCCGGGCCAGGCAGGGCTGCGGAGGGGGGCTGAGGTATGTGTGGGGCGCGGGGGTACGTGGGACCGAGGAACGAAARCCCTCGGAGCCCCGGCGGGCTGCAACTGAGCGCGGGCCCCGGCGGAACTGCGCCCCCYACAGCCGCGGCCCCGCCCACCTTCTCCGCCAATCGGCGGCAGCCGCGGCCATCCCGCCCCATCGGCGCGCGGCCCCGGCGCGCGGTGGTGACGTCAGGAGGCGGGCGTGGCGCCACGGGTCGGGCCGGAGCGGGCTGAGGTGAGTGTGGGGCTTGGCCCGTGTCTGGAGTCACTCCCGCTCCGCCTGCGCCTCGGCTCGGCCCGGCCCGGCCCGGCGGCGGCCGTGGCCGTTCCCGTTCTCGTTCCTCTCCTCGTTCCTTACGCTCCGCTCCCCTCCTCTCCCGGGGCGTTGGCGGCCTTGCCCGGGGAGCCGCAGCCCTCGCTTGCCCTCGGGGCGCGGGCGGCGGCACAGGCACCGTGGGCCCCGACGCCTCGGCTCTGGCGCTGCCCGAGGCGTGGCGAGGCGAGAGCGGCTCGGACGCCCGGCGGCTGCCGTCGGGCATTGTACGGGCCCGGAGCCGAGTCTCGGGCCAGTGCAGTCCTGCTGCGGGGTTGCTTCTTGGAGGCAATGGTGGAAAAGTGGTCTAGATGTGGATGAGCTGCGGGACGATCCACGTTTTGGAACTTGCGATTTATCCTTCCCATTCCTCTAGTCACAGGCTTTAGCACAGCTTCATGAAGGGCCACATCAACCCCAAGTCCACAAATGTGTCCTTGGAAGCTTACAAAAGACCACAGGGGGCTACACTGCTGTCCAATTAGTTGGGCAAGTTTTATTTGAAGCAATGAGGTGTACATTTGCGATTTGCTAGTAAGATTAAAGGCAAGGCTTTCAGAAAGTTCTCCACATAGTGCTGTTTTGGCATAGGTATAATTTGAAGATTAGCATGTGAGCATTTCTTGTATTTTCTTAGTGTCAAGAGAACTTAACACTGAAATACAGAAAGTTTTCAACTTTCTGCATGGGCATTCTGTGGTGATACGGAATTCTACAGCTTCAAGTTTTGTGAATTAAGAGACAGTGAAAGGCCTGCTAGGCCTCACGTTAATCCCTCAGATGACTGATGCCCCTTATCCACAGGGACACCCCTGTGTGGCTTATCGAACCATTAAGGGCCTGATTTTTCCAAGATGTGATGGATCCTTCTGAATCACCAGGAACTGAGGTGTTGCTTTGCTGAACAGCAACATGTAATGTGCCAGTTATCTAAGGAAAGAAGTGGGTAGATATTGGGGCATAAAACTAATGTTCCTTCTCGCCAGTTATAAATGTAGCTAAAGCATGCTGTCATTTCCTAATGATTTGGGTACCTGCAGAGCAAATGATTTCTGGCTTTGAGGGGCTTGTAATGCTTCATTTCTTTAATACATTTGTTTCTTCTTCCCCCAAACACTTGGTAGTGTTCCACAGGACCATTTCTGCCTGTACTGGTAGGGAGTTGAGGAGTTAGGGCTTAGCCAATTCTGGCTGCTGTACACAGCTCTGGGATTCTGTAGACTTGACTGCCATGCTAAGACTCTTATGTGTATAAATGTACAAGGAAGAGCCGTTATTGGCATAATTGTTAGCTGAAGCCTGGTCTCAAGTGAAGTTATTAGCAATAGCAGATTAATATAGTCTTTTTTAGGTCAGCATTTGATCTTTTTTACTGTTTACTTTTGAAACATTTTACAAGAGTGCTTCTCTATATGTGGAATTACTCTGTAAAATCTTGCTTTTGAATGATGTTATTCCACTTCTGTGTTAACCTAACATGCTTTAAGAGTTAGGTAAGAAAGGGTGAGAACTGTCCATGTGAGTTTTTTTTTTCAGAACTAGCAATAGTACTTTATTTATTGTCACAATACCTGGATCTAATTGAACATCCAAGTATGAAGTAGCCCTCAGTGAAATTCAAATGTTGGTTAAGCTTTCTATGAAACTGGTCTTTATTTCTGCTGCTTGTACCCTAATACAGGCATGTTTATATACGACTGGTGTACTTGAGTTTGCAGTACTGCCAGGAGGTATTACAAAAGAAGTTTCTGTGTTGGTGTTTTGTTTTAAATTTGTATCTGAACAGTAGATTCACTAAAATCTTGCTTTCTTTCCAGATTGAATGTAGTCTAAACTTCTTGATGTCCCTGTAAATTACTTCTTTTCCACTTGTAATTCTTCTGATGGAAGACAAACTGGCCCTCCCTTTCTGCTGTTTGCGCTGATATTGAGTAGAGAAGGGGTGAATGAGTGAAGATACGTTTGGCAATGGTAAGATATATGATTACATTTTGAGGCTAACAGCTTTTCCATAATCTTCTGTGAATGCTCAGGCACCATATTGATGGAGTCTGAGCCAAAAAGTAGACACTTAAAACTGCTAGGCTATTTGCCAGAACGCGTGTAGGCAGTTTTTCCCTCTCCTAGCCAGTCATCTTGTTATAATCAGCACATAAAGACTTGCTGAAGTGCAGCTGGTTTGATTCTGTTAGAATACAGTGTGATGAACAAAAGACCTCTGTTTGCTGTAGTCTGGAATAGAGGGTACAAATTCTGCTTCCTCATTGGTAGGTAGATGCGTTTCCATATGGAAAAACAGAAGCACTGCTTGGTACCTGAAGATGCAAAAGAAAGCAAAGCTGGGCATTCAGATCTTGAGTCAGGATGTAAGAAAACATCAAAGCCCACCTTAATTTCTCAGGGCTTGAAGCATGGATATATTGTTAACTAAAAGCTGTTCCAGATAAATAATGCCTTTCTTTCTGGAGGGAATGCAGTACTGTTAAAATGCATCTTAAAACAAGCGTGCGCCTGTCTTAGTCTTCCTTGCCTCCAGCACCGTAACTGAGAGACAACTCTGTTAGCTGGAATCTCAGGTGTGAGCTGACTTACGCCGTCCAGTTCAAAGCCTGATACAGTTTGTTCTCTGTGCTAAGCTGRTCCATTCTTGTACTAGACTAGTTAGGAGCTTCTGTGTTCTCTGGACTGTGCAGCAGCTTAGTGTACTCTGATAGCAAATGAATCTTGGGCAGCCTTCTCAGCTGCATGTAACCAAGTTTGGAAATGGTCTCCTTTGCTTTTTGGAACCATCACCATCATCTGCCTGATGAGTTAGAGTTAGAACTATGGGTTCTATGAGTTAGAACACAGGATAGTTAGGAACTGGACTGAAGTACCATTTAAGGTGTTGGAGGATTTATTCCACATCTAGTCCTAATTGGTATTTTAATTACAGTTCTGGAAGTTGAAGAAGTCAAACTGAATCAAATTAATGACTGGTACAGAGATCAAGTTTCGAAAATACCTGGATGGACAGGAATGATCTGCATTATGATTGATGTAAATGAGTGAAGCGTTCCAAAAATAAGCCAAAGGGAGAGCTAGCAGAGTGAAGCACRTAGATATGTGGATATAGAAGAATAATATGAGCTATTATACTGCGGGAATAACTGGTCAGGCAATTATAGTAACAACATGATTGGAGAGAACAGATATTTGCYGATTGTGGTGATTTATTGTTTCTGTTCTGTTTTGTTTATTTTTTGAAGGTTCAGATGTGGGAATTGCCCTGGGTGTGGTTGCTGCTGATGCTGCCCTGGGAAAATGCCTTGATAGGGAATTAACAGCGTTCAGTGATGGGCTGTGGGACAAGCAAAGTGCTTCCTGAACCCCCCAAAGATGTGCACCTAGATCTGGTTAAAAAAGTAGAACCTTACACAGGTCACAATGACATATACAAACATTTCATCAAGGATGATTGTGGGGCTGTCATCAAAGCTGGCTCTCCCTCACCTCCACATCATACTAACCCATATCCTGGAAACAACCTGCCTACCCACATGGACCAGCCTGAGCCCCGCAGGAACAAGGTGGCTAAATACCGTGCTAAATTTGACCCCAGAGTGACAGCAAAATATGACATTAAAGCCCTGATTGGAAGAGGAAGTTTTAGCCGTGTTGTGCGGGTGGAACACAAAGCTACCAAGCAGCCCTATGCGATCAAGATGATAGAAACCAAATATCGGGAGGGGAGAGAAGTGTGCGAGTCAGAGCTTAGTGTGCTGCGACGGGTCCGGCATACCAATATCATCCAGTTGATTGAGGTGTTTGAGACCCAGGATCGTGTATACATGGTGATGGAATTGGCTACTGGAGGGGAACTATTTGATCGAATTATTGCTAAAGGCTCTTTCACTGAGAGAGATGCAACACGTGTGCTGCAGATGGTATTGGATGGTGTCAAATACTTACATACACTGGGTATAACGCACCGGGACTTAAAACCAGAGAATCTGCTGTATTACCATCCCGGAACAGATTCAAAAATCATGATTACAGACTTTGGACTGGCAAGTGCTCGGAAAAAGGGAGACGACTGCCTGATGAAAACCACTTGTGGGACCCCGGAGTATATAGCTCCTGAGATCCTGGTCAGGAAGCCCTACACTAATTCTGTGGACATGTGGGCTCTGGGTGTGATCTCATACATCCTCCTCAGTGGCACTATGCCCTTTGAAGATGACAACCGCACCCGTTTATATCGGCAAATCCTGAAAGGAAAATACAGTTATTCAGGGGAGGTGAGTGTGGCAGGGGTTAAAGTAAGGGCGAGTCAAACAAGAAGCTCTCTATACATGGGTCTGTGTGATGACAAGAAGCTGGCTGTCATGTGCAGAATAGTAACGTAAGTGTCAAAGAGCCTGGTCTCTAAAATCCTGTCCTGTGTTCTTTATGGTTTACAAAACTTCTTTCAGTGCAGATTAATGAAATCCTTTTAAAAATGTGTAAGGAGAGAAGAGCTCACTTCTGGTAAAACGGAACAGGAGGGACTAATAGAATTTAGGATGCTGGTGGATTTTTCATTTTGGAAACCTGAGCTGTGTTAGACTGCTGTTTGATGTTTTATGGTTGAAGCTCATGCCAGAGGGAGTGTTTGAAATGTAGTGTGCACATACCTAACTTGATTTTAGATATAAATGCAAGTGTAGTCTGAAAAATACCTTTGCTGAAAGATATGTTTATAGCGTACAAAAAGGCACTTGCTTTTTAGGTCCTGATGCAACGTTTTTGTACTTCATCTGCATTGTCCCTTGAACTTAAGTTTGTGCCAAAATTGAGGAGAAGAGTAATGGTTCTCTTAGGTAACTATGGGAAAGAGGACCTTAGGGGATGTTTTTTAGGCAGGAGGTGGGTGCCTCCACACTACCTGGAGTCCCATCACTCCACAAGAGTASACATGTGGCTGAGTGCCAGGCTTCTGGTTATGTTGAGAAATCTGGGTTATGAGCCAGCTTTTCTAGCACTGTTGCTCAGTACAGACATAACCTCGGTTTAGGAGTCACACTTACAGAAAGTGTAAAAATCCAAATTTGCCAGTTGGGTTTCTGCCTATGTCCAGTACTGGAAATATTAAAAAATTAAGATTTTATAGCTTACAATGATGAAGGAGGAAAGTGTTTAGCTTCATGAACATCATTACTCTGTGAGATGGAGCCCATTGGGAAAGTGTGAATGTGTGACTGTTCCTGATGCAGAGGATTCTGAAATGACAGTAAAGTAAATGTCAGGAAAAACAGAACACACTCAAGTTTCGGTATTTTTAACCGTGACAGGTATGTTGGCATTTCAGTAATGGATGAGGGGAGTTTAACATGTTTAGTTTTTAAACATATTAAGTGCCTTTAGGATTGCGTTCTAAAAAAAAATCACTTTCTGAAGGATTTTCAAAGGCATCAATAAGCATTTTATTCTTTCAAGTTGTCAGGGCAGCTTGTGTTAATAGTTGGAATTTCCAAATTAAATGAATATTGGTGTTTGCATTGGAGGCTGCCAAGGAGAGCCCAGATTTAACAACTTGGTGAAAGATGTTTTTTTTTTCCTTTGAGGAGTACTCAGAAATTCTCCTGGTACATCAAGAAACACGGACGTGAGGGGTCATAAAAGCCAAATGTTGACACTTTTTGGACTAAGTGTGTTACTTCCTTTAGAGATAGTAATACTTGTTTAGTTTTTTACTGAAAGTATTCTATCAGCTGCTTCTTGGAACTCCAAGTTTCAACTGATTTTGGCAGACTTTTTCTTTTGTGAACTTGCCATACTAATATGAATTGTTAACCAGTTGCAGGGTTCTAAGAAAACAATCAGGTTATCATAATGCAGAAGTAGATTAAATATCAACAGCACATAAGATCCACACTGAAGTGTAGTTTCCTAGTTACCTTATAACCAGTAGTAGTAGATAGATAAGAAAGCATGTAAGAAATGAGCCGATACAGTGATTTTTCTCATGTAAAAAGGTCAGTTCATTCCAAAGTTTGTTGCCTAGCAGAACTCATTCAAGTGCATGTGTCTTGTAATTTCTTGTTCAACCAGTAGACAGGTCTGTTTTTACTCAGCCTGGATCTTGGCCTCTAGATTTTAGACTGTTCTGGATTGCTTGTCCAAACTCAGGTTTGGTCCTTTTCAGCTCACTCTACTGTGTTTTTCTTGGCCATTCATTTTCTTCTCTTCTTGAAGTCCTTTTACTTGGAATTGTTTTTTTATTTCAGTTTGAAAGTTATTCCTTTCTTGCCCCATGAGTTTTTAAATCTCAAGTCTCTGATATTCAGAATTGAAGGAATGTTGGTAGCTGCAAGTGGCATCTTGATTATCCTGCTGAACAGTTGCAGGTGGACCAACAGTGTCTTAATTTTGGCAGAGTAGCACATCTTGCCTTTCTAAATCTAAATGCRTTTTTCTAAGTTTAGATTTCTTTCCCTCTGGCCCCAATGTATGAGGGCATGAGGTTGCTATTCCTGCAAATGGCGCTTTTCCTATGTCTTAATAGTGTTTCAAGTTCCTTTTCTTCCTCACACATTCCCTGCATTGATTCCATTAATTCTTTGTCAGCCATGTGCCTTGAGATGTCTGAAGGTCAGTGAGACAGTTTACTTATTATCTGTGAATTTGTTTTTTCCATTGTGGGGAGCCCATTTTTTTTCTTAGCCTATCTAACACTGTGGCAGAGAGTTTCACAGTTTATTTCAAAAAAAAATATAAAAACCCTTCTTTTAAGTTTTGTCAAGCTTTATCTGTCTGTGGTCATTTCGCTAGTATTTTTCTATGTAACGTTTCATTAGCCCCTTTTACTTGAGAAACTCATGAGTAACTGTTCCCTGTTCACATGTAAGTTATGATGTTACCTATTATTCAGATCAAGCTGTGATTAGAGCCCCACGGAGAAGGTATTTCATAGCTGTGATCTCTGCTGCTACCCTTCTCTAGTTCACTTCTTACTTTTGAGGTGGGGGTGATTATTCACACTGTTCAATGTATGTGAGCATCTTGACTTTGTGCAGTGGTATAGAAAATTCTCTGACTAGTTTACTACTTGTTCTCTAAGGATTTCTGATGCTGTATTTGTTTCTTTGATACCTCTGAGCATTAGGCTGGTGATTTAGAGAGTGGCCTATTGTGACTCCTGGACATTTCCTGAATGTAAATAGTTAATTTTGCCTGTCGCAGTATATGTATCATCTGGCTTTATTTCATCTATTCTCTACAACCCTGTAGTGCAGATATTTTGACTAAGTTAAATAGCACGATATCCAGGACAGATTATTTCCCTTACTGTGAAATGAGATAATTCCAGTGTCCTAGAAGCAAACTTTGGGATACAGCCTTGACACCTAATAAATTATTCTAATGATACTGAGCTACTTGTGTTTAAAAATAAAATAAAATAAAATAAAGCTATCTGAGATACAATACAAGAAGAAGTGAGAGACCACATGATAAATTGACTGATGTGGACAAGTATGTGTGGACAAATATGAAGTGGTGCCTGTGGCAGAAAAGGCCTCCATATTTTCCATAGATGATGGTGGGCCCTGAAATACTGCTTGCTCTTCAGAAGGGACAGTTTGAGGCTAAACATTTCTAAACATCAGCTTGATACTAATGATCAAAAGCCAACTGATATTAGGAATTAGTGCTACTATTTCAGGAGTCCTTGCTGTGCCACGTCCATCATGGATCTGCACATTGGATATTGAGTGCAATTTTGTTCCTCCTGAGAATAACACAGAACTGAAAAAGATGAAGAATGGCATCATGAATAATCAAAGATGTGGGCTGTCTTCCATGTGAAGAGCGAGAGGACAGACCAAGGCACTTCATCCAAAAAATAAATATTTATAGGAAGGAATATGGCAGAGCTCAACACTGTCATAAGCAAAATAGGGAGGGTGAGTAGAGAGCAACTGTTTCAAGCGTTCAGGCAGAGTTCAAAGGGTTGTCCTTGGTGGCATGGAGTCTAGTGGGAGGCCTGTGGCTAGTGGAGTTCCCCAGGGCTCAGTGCTGGGTCCCATCCCGATCAACTTATTCATCAGTGACCTAGATGAGGGAACAGAGTGCTTCCTCAGCAAGTTTGCTAATGATACCAAGCTGGGAGGAGTGGCTGATACACCTGAGGGCTGTGCTGCCATCCAGAGAGACCTGGACAGGCTGGAGAGTTGGGCGGAGAGGAACCTCCTGAGGTTCAACAAGGGCAAGTGCAGAGTTCTGCACGTAGGGAGGAATAAGCCTCGGCACCAGTACAAGGTGGGGGCTGACCTTCTGGAGAGCAGCTCTGCAGAGAAGGACCTGGGAATGCTGGTGGATGACAAATTGACTATGAGCCAGCAATGTGCCCTTGTGGCCAGGAAGGCCAATGGTCTCCTTGGGTGCATTAGGAAGAGTGTTGCCAGCAGGTCGAGGGAGGTGATTTTGGCCCTCTTCTCAGCCCTGGTGAGGCCTCATCTCGAGTACTGTGACCAGCTCTGGGCTCCYCAGTACAGGAGAGACATGGAGCTACTAGAGAGAGTCCAGYGTAGGACTACAAAGATGATCATCTGCTGGAGCATCTACCCTCTGAGGAACGGCTGCAAGAGCTGGGCCTGTTTAGCCTGGGGAAGAGAAGCCTGAGGGGGGATCTTATCAATGTGTGCAAGTACCTGAAGGGAGGGTGTCAAGGTTGATTAGGACAAACTCTTTTCAGTTGCCCCATGTGACAGGACAAGAGGCAATGGGCAGAAATTAAAGCACAGGAAGTTCCGCCTGAACGTGAGGAGGAATTCCTTCACTGTGAGAGTGACAGAGCAGTGGAAGAGGTTGCCCAGAGAGGTTGTGGAGTCTCCTTCTCTGGAGATATTCAAAGCCCGCCTGGATGCAACCCTGCCTAACATGCTCTGTGTGACCCTGCTTGAGCAKGGAGGTTGGACTAGATGATCTCCAGAGGTCCCTTCCAACCTTACTGCTTCTATGATTCTGTGATTCTCTGGAGTAATTTAATTTGATGCTCTTTAGTCCTCTTGTCAGAGCTGAATTMTTTTGAAAAATCTTATGAATTAATTGTGACTAGAGCTACTGTATTCCTGTAGGTTGCATAAGCAAAGGTAGCACTTGTACAGCAGAGAAAGCATTGAATTGTATGTATTTTGACAGTGCCTGTATTGAAACCTGAAGCATTTTGCTTGTTGACCACTAGAAATAACATATTTTAGGAGGATATTCTCGGTACTATTTGTGATATGAGTGGTAGTTTTGGAAAGCTGTAGATAGTTTCCTCTTTGGAATGAAATAGGTATCAGCCAATAGCCTTTATTTTTTTGCCCAGCTGCTTTCTATTCTTCCAGAGCCAGTAATAATGGGTGCTTTAATTTATCAATTTAACTAAACATATGTCCCTGTATTGCAGACGTATTTGACTGTAACCGCATATTGGCAGAGATACAGTAACAGGCTGCCCAGTTTGTGAATAAATTCCAGGTGGAAGCAAAATGAGCCAGAGATTCAGAGATGTCTGGCACGTTTCCCACACCTTGCCAACTTTCTTTAAGTATTCTTTTCTGGGCTTAAATATCAGAAATTTGGAACAATTTTGCAGAAAATTTCTGCTGTTTTTAATGTTACATTGGAAGAAGTGGGAAGATGTCAGAAGTGAGCCTGTTGATAAATTTGTCAGATTCACAGGGAAATGCAGGAGCTGTAACTAATGGTTTATTTGGAGTAAGACTGGGCAGGACACTTGGCTGTTGCAACAACTGTCTATCTTGGATAGATACAGAAGCATTGATTTCCTGGGGACAATCAATTTTCTTTTTTACAGTATGAACTTTGATGATGTAAAATGAAAGAGGAAATGTTAAAAGAAGCCTGCAAAGTACTAGGCCCGGAACTGACAGCTTGAGTTAGTCAGACAAGTTTCAGTAACTAAGGAACTTAAAGGAGAGGAGGGAACCATATTCCTAACTATTGCTGTACCCTGTCACACAGCAGCAGAGGCACAAGTTTACAGAGAATCAGAATGAAGTCCCACTTTTTGAGAGATGGCTGCCCTCAAATCCTGGTCAGAGAGGACAAAGCTGTATTGAGGAAGGAATAAAAGGCAAAATACATGCTGACCTGAAAAGCAGTTCCATATTCTTGAAAAACAAATGAGTTCACCTCCAGCTAAAGTAATTGCTTTCTGACAGAGATCTACTTACCACTGCTCTCCTATTCCTGGAGTGTGAGGTCTGTTTGAAGAGGCTGTTAGCAGATCAGTAGACAAGGTCTCCCATAATATCTCATTCGGGTACTGCTGACATCACTATTCTGATTATCTCTTGTATCTCCTTCCTGAACTGCTTGGAGTAATGGGTAGGGTGAGGAACCAAGAAAAGCTAAATTGGTAACAAGAGCATCTCTAAGTAAAAATTCTGTGGCCTGTTAAGACTGAGTTGTTGTCTCCTACAAAATCAGTCTCTTCTACTTGTTTTATTAGAGCTAATTAAAAAGAAAAATTGGCAATATTGTAGTTGAAATCTTGGGGATAAAACTGATTTCTGGGGCTCTCTGTGTAGCTTAAAAAGATACCTGATATGCAAAGCTGGAATTCCATTTGTAGTTACTATTGAGTTTGAAACTGGAGGAATGAATATCAGGCCATCATTATCCTGCTGAGACAGGTTTGTTTTGATTCAAAGCTTGTCCTCTTCTTGAATACTGACTTTATGTTGCTTTAATACACTTAGAAAAGTAGTTGGAAGAGGCAGGATATAATATATATTTACTAATAAACTGGGAAACTGGACTAGGCTATGTTGCTGATTCCAGCTTTGGTAATCGCCATTCAAACAGGGCAAATCATTTCACCTTGTGCATGTTTCCCATTCACAAAACAAAATCAACATTTTCAGTATGTAGTCTGTGGGTGAGTTTGGTGAGTACCAGCATAGGAACCTCTCTTAATGGAGAATTTGCTGAAGGATACATTTTAAGTTGAAGCAACTATAGAATATTGGGAAAAACAGCAAAAGTATTTAAATTATCTGAATCAGACAGCACTGACCCAAAGGTTCTAGAAATTCAAAGGTGAAATAAGTGACAGTGGTATGTAACTTTTCATTAAAAAGCGCAGTGATCATTAGTAAGTAGGGTAATGCTGGTTTTAAACAGAGTTCCAGAGGTTGTCTAAGAAATTTGAGTAAGCTTGATATCTCCCTTGGAAAAATTAGCTTAAAAACAAAAAATTCTGATTCTTAATAATGACACTAGTGGATGCATTTATCAGTATCACAGAATCGCAGAATGGTTGAGACATGGATAAGATCCCCTCGCAGTCTTCTCTTCTCCAGGCTAAAGAGGCCCAGCTCTTGCAGCCTTTCCTCATAAGAGAGATGCTTCAGTCCCTTCATCTTCGTAGCCCTGTGCTGGACTCTTTCCAGTAGCTCCAGACCTCTCTTGTACTGGGGAGCTGAGCAATGGACACAGTACTYGAGATGAGGCCTCACCAGGGCTGAGTAGAGGGGCAGGATCACCTCCCTTGACCTGCTGGCAACACTCTTCCTAATGCACCCCAGGATACCATTGGGCTTCTTGGCTACAAGAGCACATTGCTGTTTCATAGTCAACTAGTTGTCCACCAGCACTCCTAGGTCCTTCTCTTCAGAGCTGCTTTCCAGAAGGTCAGTCCCCACCTTGTAGTGGTACGTAGAGTTATTTCTTTCTAGGTATAGGGAAAGTCAGTGGCACTTTACTAAAGTCCCTCACCAAAGGCTCTTAAAGAAAACTTTGCAGCTGTAATCCAATAATGGCCTTTGTATGGATAAATAATTTGCTGAAAGTGAGAAGCACAAAGTTGAAATAAGTGGTCAGTTCCATGGTGGAGGTAAAATTGGAGTAGTTTCTGAGGGATCTGTGCCCAGTGCCCTTCTGCTCAAAATTGATCAGAACAAAGTTTGCCTAAGAGCAGTATGATTGCTGATGGTAAATGGGTTCTTTAGATGGAGAAAATGGAGTGTGTGAACCTTCTTGATGCAGGGAGTTGTGGACTGTAAAAGTTTGCCTAGATCCAAAGAACAGTTGGAAGAAGTCATAGAAGCAATGCAGAGAATGACATTAGAAAGTTCAAATGTGGATAGAGCGTGGATCTGTGTCCCTGAGCCACAGATTTACAAGAGTACTTGGACTAGAGGGGCAGAGAGAGGAAGGGGTACTGCAATGTACTTAATATTTTCTGGTCTTTTTTAGGCATCTGCTATTAGCTGATGTTGGAGACGCAATATTGGACTCCGATACAACCACTCTCTGATGTTCTTAACCTTTGATTAGGGGTTAGGAGGTACCTGTAGTACTTGCTGGGAATATTAATCTTTACTTCTCTCATTTCACCCTTTAGTTTGGAGCCTGGTCCACTTCCAAGAGTTATTGGTCAGGGTTGAGTAAATACATAGCCTACAGAGTAGATAGCACTCTGAGGTCTTGTGTGTCACGTTTGACACACTTGTTTATGTGCTGATGGCATTAGGTGGTCTCATTTGACAGTAATTGAACAGGCAGTGCATCTCTTGTGCAGTCTTGGCTTGCGGTTTGGAGGCAGCATTATTTCAAGTGAGGATGAGAGTCAGAAATCAATCTCAACACTTACCAACTTCCACAGATTAACTTTATTTGCTGTATAATAGTTTTGTGGAAAAGCTAGAAATTTAAAAATTGAGGCGGCTAAACATTTCCCATCCAGTGGAAATGTTCTTTAACTCCTCAGTTATGACCTAGTGCTGAAGTTCCTCAGTAGGCTGGTGAAAAGGAGGCATCATATATGGACTTACTTGTAAAGAAGAGTGCATTTTGCAGATGATTAAATGATTTTCATTTTTTCTTTCCTGCAGAAGTGACATTTTCCTTGGGATGAATGAGTCTGTCTTGAATTATACATCTATAAAGAAAAATCTGGTGTGAAATACGTTCTCTTTGTGGCTCTGCCCTTCTCTTTTTGGTGACTCCTTCAGGCTTGAAACATGAACACAGAACCTATCCACCTGTCCTGACCGGATTGCTCCCTAGTGCCCTTAGTATGGCAGCTTCATTTTTTTGACAGCTCTTCCCGTTAGTTTTGTTTAGGCTTTTGCTTGCTTACTTTCTTTGTGCTCCTTCTAACAGGCTGGATCTGCTCTAAAATGCTGTCTTCCACAGCTTTCCCTGTTGCTTCTACAGTCAGAGGTGAAAGGCTGACAGTTCTGGGTAGAGTGGCTAAAGCCTTAAGTCTAGTGTTTAAGCAATGGCTTGTGATTCCTGTGAGTGTGTGGTGACTTTCCTTGCTGAATTCATGTGGAAATTTAGCCCTTCTGTAGTTTTAGAAATGTGAATGTAGTTTAGGAATTTTTCTTTTGTAATAGTGCCAAATGAAGTGAACCTGGTTCCCAGCCCTTATTCCTCTTCTCAGTTGTGCCAGCAGAGCACACCTGTGCAGCTGAACAGGTAAATGAGTTTGAGGACCTGATTTCAGTTGCAAATAACCATTTTCTCTGGGTTATTTTTATTAATTAAGTTCGATCGGTCACCCTGTGCTGGCACAAGTGGTGGTACCACCACTGTTGAGGTTAGAGGAAGGGTAGGTGGGAGTGACTTTGAGGAAGGAGACTGCTTATGCTGGAGTTGCTGCTGAAGGAAACACGTTCTGCTACCCCTTTCTCACTGTGAACAAATCTACCTATGGTACTGTGCAGCCTGGCTCCTACTTATCTTGTCCTCATGGAAATACTCTACCAATCTGTATTAGGGCCACATTTAAACCTAGTGGGCTAGCTGTTAACAAGAAGTATGAAATTCTGATCACACACACCCAAAAAAGCAACCCTTTTGTGTATGATTAGAGTCTAGAACTGAATAACTTCTCTGTTTAGATCCCACTTCTTAACTAGTGTGAAATGTAAGAATTTGCTGGCCTCTGGCCTCTTGTTCATGAGAGGAGAGCAGCCAAGTTTTAGACTGTATTCTCCCAGAGCTCTGAAAAGCCTCTCCTGAATATTACGTTCATTTTGCTTGATTGTTTCAAAGGAGACCAGTGTCTGCCTGTTGGCTAGAGCCACTGCAGTTTTGTATTTCCAGTTGGGGGTGGTGTTCCAGAAAGATGAATGATTTGGAGAGCTCCTTTTGCCTCCGTTTTGCAGTCAAGAATGTTTATTTTTTTATTATGTTGATTACTTTTGATGTATATTGGCAAGAGTTCTGTCATGCTGATAGCATTTCAGATTAAAGGATCACAAAACTGAGGATGAGTTTTACCAATAAAAGGGGTGTCCTTTAACAGGATCAGGGCCTGTAGCTCACACTTGTCATCAAGCCTGAGATAGTGTAGCCGTGACTTTATATGACCTATTTGTCCAAGTGACAATTGCTTTCTTGTGGAGGAATTGTTCCTCTGACTATCCAAAATGGCCTGCTGTGGCAATTTGATTGCCCATGTTGATAGAAACACATTTTTTCTTCTCTGAAATCATAGTTGTTCTTGCCAAATGCTTCCCCCTTGGAATTGGAGAGCCTCTTTGGATACTCACCTTCAAACAAGTGTTGTCTTCATATTAAATGTCTTAGAACTGTGAACGATCCAAAGCACATGCAAGGTCTCTTTTGTCATCCTTGAGACTCTTGTATACTTCCATGCAATCTACTGTATAAACAACCAAGGAGTAACCAGATCTACTGGTTACCTAGTAACACATTTCCTTTTCTGGAGGGGACAAAGCTGTGGATGTGGGATATTGCCAGTCATGTCTTAGAGAAGCTGGGAAGGCAAGCCACCAGCTGTCTTATGGATGACTGAGTAGGGCCACAGGATCATGAGTGGAAGATAAAGCCAATCATGCTTACTTCATTTAACTGAAGAAGATGAGCTATTGCCTTAGTCTGGTGAAGGTCCACTTGATTATCTTTGCTCTTCCTCTCAAATCAGTTGAATTTCCTGTTCTTCTATTCATTGTTGAAAAGTGTTCATTTAATCTTCCTTTTGCATCTCAAGCCTTTGAACTCTTTTCTTTGTAGTTAAAAGGTGGAATTCGTTTCGGCTTCTCACAACAGTGAGAAATTTGGGAGAGATTGAGGCACTTACAGCTGTCTTTCTATATATTGCTGTTCTTTGAAGATGGATTTCTTCTCCCAGGATAGTCGGAGTTCTGTCTGGATTATTTTATTTTATTTTTTGCCACATGTTCAGTTAAGTGCTGTCATATCCATGAAATGTCCTGGACTGTCTCAGTATTTGGTGGTGTAGTGCTTAAGTGGTTGTTCATAGGTGGGGCTCATGTACCATTTGTTGACTCTGCAATAAGTTTCCTAGAGCCTGACAGTGATAAATGTGCATGAGGACTCCTAGTCAAAGAATGACTTGGGAGAAATGGAAATGGTAGTGGATTTCCTATGCTGAGTATGCCATACACAGAACAGGAGAAGGGAAAAAGATCTATTCCATGGATCCTGTGTACGGTCTCCTGCAGTAGTCTCGAGCAGTTGCAGTGTTAGGATATGGATACACGTGAGAAACAAAGTCAGTTACAAGGAAGTAAGCTTTTTTACTGGAGTTGGTTCATGGTTTTCAGAACCCTTTTGGTGCCAGTAACCTTTTCTGGCTTACAACAGTTAAAGCCAGTTAGGATGAAATCCTCAAGGCCCCTTTTCCTCCAAAGAATGTAAGGCAGATGGCCATCATTCGTAGACTTTGGAACTTTGCACAGTCACAGCCGAAAATAAAATTGAAGGAGATGTCATGTCTGTACTCTCATTATTGCATCAAAGCTGGGCTGCACTAGTTCTCTTGATGGGTGAAAGTTATGTATTTGATATGTGTTTTTAGAAGGAATT
Source organism: Rhea americana (assembly GCF_003343005.1). Classification (NCBI taxonomy): domain Eukaryota; kingdom Metazoa; phylum Chordata; class Aves; order Rheiformes; family Rheidae; genus Rhea; species Rhea americana. Next base: position 281,155 of record NW_028186539.1, read on the forward strand.
CGGAAAGTGGCTTGCTAATGTCTTTTCTGTCCATCTGCTTTCAGCACTGCTGATGGCTTTGAGTCATAGCAGCTTTTACCTTTGAGCTCCCTTCCCCTCCATAAATCACCGAATCATAGAATGGTTGTGGCTGGAAGGGACCTCCAGAGATCATCTAGTCCAATCCCATTGCTCAAGCAGAGTCACCTGGAAGCATATTGCACAGGATTGCGTCCAGGTGAGTTTTGAGTATCTCCAAGGATGGAGACTCCACAACCTCACTGGGTAACCTGTTCCAATGCTCTGTCACGCTCCCAATAAAGAAATTTTTCCTCACATTCAGGTCGAACTTCCTGTGTTTCAGTTTGTGCCCATTTGCCTCTCGTCCTATCACTGGGCAGCACAAAGAAGAATTGGCCTCATCCTCTTTATACTTTCCATTCAGATACTTACACGCACTGATAAGATACCCCCTCAGACTTCTCTTCTGCAGGCTGAACAGTCCCGGCTTTCTCAACCTTTCCTCCTGTGAAAGATGCTTCAGGCCCTTCGTCACGTTAGTAGCTCTCCACTGGACTCACTCCAGTAGTTCCTTGCCTCTCTTGCATTGAGGGGCCCAGAAATGGACATGGTACTCCAGCTGTGGCCTCACTATGGCTCAGTAGAGGGGCAGGATCGCATCCCTTGACCTGCTGGCAGTGGTCCTCATAATGCAGCCCAAGTTACCACTGGCCTTCTTGGCCACAAGAGCACATTGCTGGTGCATGGTCAACCAGTTGTCCACCAGGACTCCCAGGTCCTTCTATGCAAGGACTGCTCTCCAGCAGGCCAGCCCCTAGGCTGTACTAGTGCATGGGGTTATTTTGTCCTGGGTGCATTCTCTCTGCACTTCCCTTTATTGAACTTCATGCAGTTCCTCTTTGCCTCTCTCTTTGGCCTGTCGAGGTCCCTCCGAAGGGCAGCACAGCACTCTGTGTGTCAGCCACTCCTCCTAGTTTTGTATTGTTAGCAAACTTGCTGAAGATGCATTCTGTCCCTTCATCAGGTCACTGATGAATACGTTGAACAATACTGGACGCAGGGCTGAGCCCTGGGGAAACTGCTAGCTACAGGCCTCTAACTAGACTCTGCACCACTGATGACAACCCTCTGAGCTCTGCCTTTCAGCCAGTTCACAGTCCACCTCACTGTCCACTCATCTAGCCTGCACTTCCTGAGCTTGCCTAGGAGGATGTTATGGGAGACAGTGTTGAAACAGTTATCATGGGTTTAAATCACTATGCTATGTAGTACCCTCTTCAAAGATCTCTGGCTTGCTCTGTGCCTGGTGGCTGTGTATCTATGGGCAGATAGTTTTGGAGTGCTGCTGGGCCTGGTGGACATATATCCAAGGATATGAATAGTTCAGAGAGGAGAAAGTTCAATATTTGAAAGAAGAACCAGTATGTTTGCTTTCCACAATGCTACATTATATGAAATTCAGGAAGAAACTTCCATATGGTTCACACAAGATTCAGAACTCGGCAGTGTTTACATGGGTTTATGGAACTTCAAAATATTAGGTGCTGTATATTGACACTAGATTGAACAATGAAAGTATGTTTGGTATCAACTTAAGTAATAGCCAGGTAGAGTTTGCTACCTGCGAGTATCCACTCAGATATGGAAGATCAGAGAGGGCATATTACTCTCTGCTTGTTTTTCTCTGAGTGGCTCTCCTTTCTCCTGCAGAGCTGGCTGCAGGAAGAATAGGGAGGAAGAAGAGCATAGTAACCACGGAAAAGTACGYTGGGGTCCTGGTTGTGTTGTAACGAGGGAAAGTGATGTCTTATGCTGGTGGCACATGTGCCACTGGTGAACTTTTTGCTGAACTGGTAGAGCAGCAGTTCATATCAGCCCAATAAGAGCATGTTGGTGGTTAAAGCTTACTATGGGACCTCTTTCATGTAGAGGATTGTGGTAAGACTGAGGGAAGGTGGCATGGAAGGAACTGCATGTAGTTCACCAGATCTGGTCATAGGTTTCCCCTTTCATCACCTGACTTCAGCTGTCCATCAACCCACTTCCTGTCCTTCTCATATCTTTTACATCTTTAGAAACTGACTGTYTTTTTGTCTGCCTTCAGGTGCCTTCAGCTTTTTCCTTTCTTTATCTCTCCTGTTGCATTTGAATGGTATTAACCTATTCATCTCTCACAGACAGCAAGAGGCTTTATGAAGCATAGTATGCATCTTCTTGTCAAAATGACATCTCTACTCACTTCTCCAGACCTTGCTCCTTTTGCCCAGATTTAGGATGAAAAATAAATCTGGGATCTTGGGAGTATCTAGCCATCAGTTTAACTAAACAAGAACAGTCGTTCTACCCTAGCACACTGCATTGTCTTCCTCAATCTGGGCAGTGCTGGTGTGCTGCTTGTTACTCAGACCTGTGACTCTGTCCCCTTCAAACTGGATAGTTTTATGAGTCTTCACTAGACCATAGTATTTAAGACCTGCTTGTTCTTAATTAAAAACAGGCCTTTTCTCTCTAAGTCTTAAGTCTTGAAGTATTATTTCCTTTGGACTTAAATACTTCTTGACCTGTACTCATTCAGATTTCTGCTGTCAGCTTGTTGCAGTGACCATACCCATGCAGATTTAATCTTCTCCGTCTCTTTGGGTTATTTTTGCTCATCTGCAACCAAGGTTTGCCCCAGTCTGTGGCTGCTCATTTGGTAGTAAAGCTCATAAAGCTGAAAGGGAGTGCTGTGGTCTCTTAGTCTGTCCCTGACACGGATGATGTTTTCCTAGGAAAATCAGTAAGACTGGAGACTTACTTATATACTCTAAGTGGCTGAACTATGGAAAAACAGTGGATACACATAATGAAAATATGTAATGATTTTATAATATTTTTTCTGTGATGTCAGTRGTTGAAGTTATGTCAAATCAAATAAAGAGGACCTCTTTCTAAAGCTATATGCCATTATTTGTGATAACTTTATGAAGAAATTCCTATTATTCATGAATTGATCCAATATTTTGTTTTGAAACAAACTGCGTAGGCTCCACTCCAGGCAGCATCAACAAATGGTTGGTCTGGCTTGCTGAAGTATGGCTGTTGCAATGCATGCAGCCAAAGTTAAAATCATGAGAAGATACAGGTTCAAGTGACCTCAGGAAATCTCTAGTCCAAACCTCTGCTCAGAGCAGGACTGACTTTAAAGCTAGATGAGGTTGCTTAGGGCCTTGTTCGCTCAAGCTTTGAAAGTTTGCATGAATGGAGATGCTACCACCATGCTGGGCGCTGTGGGGGCTGGGCTGCCCCATGCTCATGGGGAACATGCTTATCCTTATGTTTACTCAGAATTTCCCTGGTTGCAGCTTGTGACAGTCACCACTTGTCCTTTCACTGAATGTCTCTGAGATGCCTGGCATTGTCCTCTCTTTTGATGCCCTGATGGTAGTGGAAGCTGTATTTAGATCCCTCCCCCATTTGTCCTTTCCTGTCCATGCAAAGCCAGCTCTCTTGGCATCTCCACATGCATCACCTGCTCCATTTCCCAGCAGTTTTAGTGGTTTTCCACTGGACTAGCTCCAGTTTCAGTCTCCTTCCTGTACTCAGAGTCCAACACTAGACACAACACAGCAGATATGTCCTCATGAGGGCGAAATAGAGGAGACAGTCGCTTCTCTTGACCTGCTGTGTGTGCTCTTTCCAGTGCAGTCAGTATGTGGTTACTTTTCCTAGAATTGGTAAGGTTGGAAGGGACCTCTGGAGATCATTTAGTCCAACCTCCACGCAGGGTCACACAGAGCATGTTAGGCAGGGTTGCATCCAGGCAGGCTTTGAATATCTCCAGAGAAGGAGACTCCACAACCTCTCTGGGCAACCTCTTCCACTGCTCTGTCACTCTCACAGTGAAGAAATTCCTCCTCATATTCAGGCGGAACTTCCTGTGGTTCCCTTTGTGCCCATTGCCTCTTGTCCTGTCGTATGGCACTACTGAAAAGAGTTTGTCCCCATCCCCTTGACACCCTCCCTTCAGGTACTTGCACACATTGATAAGATCCCCCCTCAGGCTTCTGTCCTCTAGGCTAGAGACCCAGCTCTTGCAGCCGTTCCTCAGAGGGTAGATGCTCTTATCTAGAAGTATTTCAAATAATCCCCCAAATCCTGGCCAAAAGTAACAAGAAGTGAGTACTAGAAAAATTGTAATGAGAAGAAGAAAGTTTGTGGCACAAATTTATTCAGAGCAAAACCAAAGGACAGATTTAATCTGCGGAATTTTTATTTGAGTAGAWTTTCCTTTTTCTGTTGTTACCTGTTCACCATCTTCACCAACAGTCATCTGTCATAGTTTGGAATTGGGAGCTTCAAGTTAAATGACAATGAGTAACTTTGCAATGAGTAACTTTGCAAATACCATTAAGGCTGGAAGGATGCAATTAATTGCAGGAAAACTCAAGGGTCCTGCTTGAAGTTGAGTGGAGTGGTGTGAATGCTACCCCAGTAGGATCTAATGACACCCATTTATGTAAAGAAAAGAAGCATGTTCTCCCAAAACCATTTTCCTTTACTGTCTACAACTGATATTGGGAGCAGGAAGGCAGAAGTCCATTAGCAGATGCATTAGCACTTACTGGCAGGTGCATTAGCAAACAAATTGTATGCCTGTCCTGTTAGTTACTACCTGACAGTTAACAAAGTACAAAACATAAGAAGCAATTTCAAACCAGCTGATGATTTTGATGCGTGAGTTACATGATAAGTTCTTACACCAGGTACGTCAGTAAATGTGCAGCGTACTTCCAAAGTATTCTTGTAATTGTCCTCATCTTGGAGGCAAGTTAAAAGACTGTGGAGGACTTGTAAACCCCCAAATCCTGGTGACATAAAATGGAGAAGTCAGATAATAGTCTTGTCAACTTTTAATATTATTTCCTGCATTTATTTAACTTTCTAGGAGAGAATAGGATGGAACATGAACACAGACTTGTTACTTGAAAAATGCTTACTATATCCCTTCTCCCTCTCCAAGAGGACACATCAGTAGGTGTGCTGTGAGCATGAAGGCTGGATTTTCTAATAAATTACAGTCTTGTACTAGATAAGGCATGCGCAACAAAAAGACTGCATGAGGCAATTACTTTGCTAACCCCCTTCCTCTAAACGTTGCAGGCAGAATTATATAGAGGCAGCGATCCATAGCAAAAATCCAAACTTCCTATTTTCTTTACTTTTATTTTAATGTAGAAACTGATTTCCTGTGGGAGAGGAAAAATATTTTCACATAGCAAGGAAAGTTTTTCCACAATCCCTATCACTTTGCAGGGGAGTTCAATCAGTATAGCACAAATATTTTTATGTTTTGTATCTGGCTGTTAAAAAAGTAGTAAGTTTTGTATTGATACTGTAGCAACTGTGATTTTTTACTGCCTGGCTGCCAGACCTCAATTGACACCTGCACCTTTGCACATCTGGTAACTTAGATCTCTGAGTTACTTGCATATACACCTATGTAATTGAAAAAAAAAATTAGCTTTTTTTTGTTTTTTTGATAACAAAAAGTGCAGCTGCTTTAGAAAAAATACCAACATAAAAAAAAATTCAGGTGTTTAGCATTGTATTATCTTTATTTTCTATTTTATGCTTTGTTTGCCCCATAAATTTGTCCCTATCTTTTCCTGCAGTGTGTAGCTATAGCTTTGATATGTATTATAAAAATATATGTAATACAATATATGCAAATGAAATGTATTGTAGCATACATTAACATCAGGAAAACTCTCTGTTGATGATTTCCTTCCTGTACATCTCCTGTTTAAGACAGCCTGGTTTTACCTTTTTTGGACAAGTATATGTTTTCTGGAAAACACTCAAAGTGGATTTTAAAAATTGCCAGGAACAGAGATGCACCACTGGCCTCTTCAGCAAAGAACCCCACCCCCAACCATCTACAGCAGGCCAGGAATATTTATAACCCTTTTAATGAAGATTTACCTTTGTGTGTTAGCCACTTTGTTCTCCTGTACTTTGATGTGGTGCCTGGGAGAGTCAGAATACTGCTGAACCGCTCGGTCATGCGGACTACAGCCAGTTGCACTGACTGATGGTGTCCCAGTCATCCCTATCTATCCCAGTCAGTCTTCTCACCACTGGACGCTTTTTGGGAGACACCATCATCATCTTGTTCTCTGATCTCCCTGCTATCAGAAAGGGTTTTTTTTTCCGATCAGCAGGGAAATCAACTTTCGCTCTTCTTCTTGGAAACTGAGTATTTCCAAACTTGAAATGCAGTGTAACAGGGAAAGTGGGCACAGGGCAATTGAGTGAAAGCTTGTAAACCATGTTTGCAGTACTTATTTGCATGGTTGTATGAATCTCTGGGCCCATGTTTTAGCTTCCTTAGGGGAAGAGAGAAGCTTTTTCTTATAGCAGCCACTGTCTTTGGTTTTTCTTTATACCATGGGCAACATTAGGCAGTAGCAGTACTTTGTAAAAGGCCTGTTGTGATGGAAATGCATGTGTTTTTTAAAAATCATGTTTTTTTTTCTATGTAAGGAAGAATTGTTCTTTTTTATATAACCCTCAGTCCTCTGCCTGGAAAAAGAAAAAAAATGTCAATTTACAGAGGAATGTGTTTTTGCATTTCATATGGCTGTGAGAACATGGTGATTTTTAAGTAGAGCAAGAAGAGCATTGATGGAATGCAGTCAGATGGCTCCTTGTTGAAAAGGACACTATATTGTGCTTTGAAGAGCTGGAGCACTTCAACAGGATGAACGTGGGGGTCTCCTAGCCTAGCACAAAACCCTGAGACCAGCCTCATAAATGTACTTCTCTTCTCTTCTCTTCTTTCTTTTCTTTTAATGCATCTCCTTAGTGAGAGTGAGTATGGGTGGATTTGTGTTGCTCCATACATGTCTAATAGCTGACGTGTTTGTCCAGATCTCTTCTACTGCAGGAGCAGATATCTCAAGCAACATTGTAAGTTGAGTTAAAACCTGGAAAATCTTCAACCTCCCGCCAGGCATATAGCAGTGACACGCTGCTGAAGATCTTTCACATGGTCTATTGGAAAACACATTATTTAAAGAAAACCTCCTCCATTAAAAGGGCACTGTGTAGGCTTAAAACCAATGCATGCATTTAAAAATCAATTCCCCTTCACTCAGTCTGCTTCTTGAGGTTTGGAAGATTGTTTCCTCTAAAGGAATTGGTGTGTCATAAGGACCTTTATCAAAATCATTCCTGCTGCTTCTCTACCATGTACCTGAGCTTGTGTTATGAATATTACCTGTAAAGTGAACTCAAAATCCTAAGGTAGGATAAGAATGGAGAGAAGTGATGTTACTTTGCRTAGTAGAAGTATTTCTTCATTTCCAGGCAACTGCAGTCTGCAACACCCTGTTAAGATTTTGTCTTGTAGAATCATGCATCTTGTCAGATCAGTGAATTTCCAGAATCAGTGTCTCATGGCTGATGAGTTGACCAGGCTTTCTGTGATCTTTGTTCCACAGTTTCTGTGGCTAGAAGCCTCTCATAGATGGTGAGGTGGAGATACCACAGCCTTCATTTTGATGGCTTTTTTGAACACTTATACTCAAATTTATTTTGGTGTATTGAGCAGAGATGCAAAGGGTGGAATCTGTGCCCAAGCACCAAGAAACAAAGGAAAAAGTGAATTGATCCTCTGAGGAAGTTTGCCAGGCTGCTCTCCGTCATCTTTGAAAGGTCATGGAGAACTGGAGAGGTGCCTGAGGGCTAGAAGAAAGGCAGTCACTCCAGTCTTCAAAAAGGGCAAGAAGGAGGAGCAGGCAACTATAGGCCGCTCGACCTCACCTGCATCGCTGGAAAGGTGATGGAAGAGCTCATTCTGGATGTCATGTGTA